>NW_019739229.1:1168263-1246415 GCF_002891405.2 Cryptotermes secundus | reverse complement strand
GGTGTTAACCCACATATACACGGTGCCAAATCCCAGAAGACTGCTTTCTTCATAGTCACCGCTGTGAAAGCCTCAAATATTAAAAATAAAAGATGATTAAAATGTAAAAGTTTTTAAAAATAAATTATAAAGATAATAAAATAATTAGAAAGTTTAAAAATACTGTTAATAAACATATGGCCGATATACGACCAGATCGACTTACGACCTGTCAGTCAGAACGGAAGTTGGTCCTAAGTCGACGACCAAGTGTATGAGTAAATATATTGTAGCGTGTTTCGTGTGTCACGCTACAAATAAGTTCACGCCGTCTTCTGATATAGGGAGTTTATTGCGTTCTCTCGCCCTTTACACACTTTACAACCATTTACAACTTGCAGTGTTACAATCACTGCTTACAATAACTCGGCGATGCTGGACTATCTCTTCTGGCGGTTATCCCAAGACTGATCCCTTGGACGGCTATTCCGGGACTTTCTTCTCCGAAGGCTGATCCGACACTGACTGATCCGAGACTTTCTTCTCCGAAGGCTTGATCACGACTGGCTTCTTAGGTGGCTCGACGAAGACTGAAGACTTCTCGTCGAAACTGGGCTTTTATAACCTTGGCCGCTGTTAGGCAACGAACCCTTTGTTATAACCATGGAGACTCCTGTTAGAACTACAATGGAGCAATTGTTTCCAATGCAACGGTCTATTCTAGCGTTTCCATAGAAGTTACTCTTCTGGGCTGCCGACACGTTACAATATATACATATTTGTGGGTGTGTCCGTGTGCAGTTTTATCTTAACCGTGTTAGAAAAACGAAGAAACGTAAAATAAAGTAGAGGCAATACAAGCTTGAGTCCGCAAGCTAACTATACCGACCGAGCGACCGCAACTTGTCGGCGAAGTTTACCCCATTTTATTGCGCTTCGCAGATACTGAGTTTTTACCAAATTGAAGGTTTGTGGCAACCCTGCGTCGAGCAAGTCTATCGGCGCCATTTTCCCAAGAGCATGTGCTCACTTCCTGTCTCTCTGTCACAATTTGGAAATTCTCGCGATATTTTAAACTTTTAAAATTATTATTATTATACCTGTTACCGCGATCTGTTATTAAAGAATTTCAAATAAGTTCTATTGTGGGTAAAATGCTATCAAACAACATCGTATGCTACAGAGGAATCTTTTGTGATATGAACAGTCAATCGATTCGGTAAATTTCCAAAAATTGCCACAGCAACTCCAACCCTCAGACATAAGCACTCTGATCAGTCGGCAACCATCAGCATCAAGACAAGACAACAGCATCAGAAAGAAGATTACGACCCGCTGAAAGTTCAGATGATTTTTAGCAATAAAGTACTATTTAATTAATGTATGTACATTGGTTTTCCTTGTCTCATTTCTGTTAGAGGCTGAGTCGACCCCAGGGCCATAGTGCGGATGGGAGGATTAGGCCAATTAAAGAAGAGGGGAGTAAAGCGCGGCCGGGGTGTAAGGCTGACAACCTTACCGCCACCTTTGAGCCCACTATCTAGATCAACCGTGTCAAACATGCGGCCCCCATAGCCACAAAGTGCGGCCCCTCAACTTTTAGAGCTAATTGATATTAAAATCAATATTAAAATTTTAGTAGAAATATTTTTTGTAAAGACAATTTTCCAACAGACCAGAAGACAAGAAGTCTCACGCAGACATAAATTAGCAGGCTGCAGGAAATTCAATGTTTTGCTATTTCTAACATAATTTCTTGTGTAATCTCTCTTTTTACATACTGAAAAGCTGTTTGATACTTGTCAAAAATGGCATTCTCTTGCTTTTTAAAACTGTAAGATATGTGATTTTAGGTAATTATATTTAAATTATTCTTAAATAATAAATAGAATTAAATTTTCTTGTATCAAAATCTAATGTATATTTCCATTTTGAAGTGCGGCTCTGGACTATTATTTTTAGGGCTGAGGTGGTCCTCTGTACAAGTTGAGTTTGACATGCCTGGTCTAGATAATGTGGGAACCTCAACGTCTCACAACCCCATGGGCCTTCACGGCCTGTTACAAATATAGTTTTACTTCTTGCTTTACTTCTTTATGTACATTGTTTTTAGACATAATGCTATTGCACATTTAATAGACTACAGTATAGTGTAAACATTACTTTTATATGCACTGGGAAACCAAAAAATTCGTGCAAATCATTCTATTGCAATATTCGCTTTACTGCGGTGATCTGGAACCGAACTTTTAATATCTCCAAGGTATGCCTCTAAATACTACGACAATAATTCTGATACTTGTCATGAAAATTGCTTTGCAGAGTCATAAGGGGAGGCAAGTAAGTGTCCTGACAGCGCAGTGAAACAGGTAACACCACCAAAGTTGACCCCATATACAGCAAAACATAGAAGAGCTGGTAGCTGAAAGACCTTAGAGTTACTTCAAAAATGTGTTTATTAGCGTTGTTGTTTTCCGTACATACTGGATGGAATTTTTAATTTGCATTCATTATTAATAATAAGCGGAAAGTTATGAAAGATTTTAATTAATCCTTTGATGAAAGATACAAAGGTCTGATGGGTTCAATCAAATCGATTCATATGGAAGCCCACTTCATTAGTAATTCCCGTGAAGTCATTTTACGACAGTGTCGCAGCTTGTATGAAGACTTCAGCCGAACACACGCAACAAACAAAATACACAGGGTGAGCATAAAGCCCTTCCCCGATTTCACACATTTATTACACAAAAACTATGCTAGGTACGGTTTAAACATACGGTTTCTTTTGCAAAGTTTACCTCAACACAAAAACGTTTTTGTGCTACATTTTTTAATTCTAGTGGGGTGGGACTAAGTTCCTTGTACTGCGGCCACTTCTGGCCTAATTTACCAGCCCCAGTTGATAGGTGAGGGTGATTGTGGAGCAATTAGTGGAATGAAGATTGGCAGGGGAAACCGAAGTGCTCGGAGAAAACCTGCCCAGCGTCACTTTGTGCACCACAAATCCAACTTGACCAGACCCGGGATCGAACCCCGGCAGCTGCTGTGGGAAGTCAGCGACTAACCGCTTGAGCTATGGCGCGGCCCTTTGTGCTACATTAGTGCACTTAAACATGTGCTCCGTTAGTTGCGCGGAGAAGATCTAGTCCATACTCGATTTATCTCCATGTTTTCTTCATCTGTTCAGCCACAGCCGCTAGAGAACCTCTTATCTTTGCCTTTAAAAATGTCAATGTCTCAAACTGGTGTCTTATACAATTTGTCCTTAACATACCCCATAAAAAAAAAGTCCAGAGGCGTAATGTACTGTGAATGTGGTGGCCATGGTGTTGGACCGTGCATCGATTAAGGCTGGGGCCACAAGAGAGCACAAAATGCGTACGTTTAACGAGCATACTTTATGACGGACGTTGCTGAGGACACCACACAGTTGCAGAATGCGGTGCGTAGTTTCTTTGTCTTCAATGGAGTCAGAAGAAAGCGTAGCATTCGCCTCTCTTGTTTATTTCTACAATGGACGTCACGACGTTCGTTACAACGGACGCATTTTGTGCGCTCGTGTGGCCCCAGCCTAAGATTCGAACCGAGTACGCCTCAAAAATGACGTTGCTAACTGTCCCAATTTGAATTAATCGTGCAGGGAATCGAACAGGAAATGACCACGTTAATGCAAGCGGCAGGATAATTTTGCCTGCATTACTGAGGCCTGCGGATACACTGAAGGGAGCAGTGATGACTTGTGGCCTAATGGCACACCGCGGAACTTATGTCGCTAACCGCATCTCTGCACAAAATGAAACTGCGTAATAATGTGCCTTAATATATATGCGCTCCCTTGGCACATTTCTCATGCGTACATTCCGTGACAGCTCTATTCCTATTTTAATATTTTTATACGAGGCGATCCGCCTTATATGATAATATTTGAATATTTTTAGCCTGTTATGTTATGTGCTATTTGCACACTGAACACAGCGATAACTCACAACCCTCTAACCCTTCGTGGGAAGAATGGATGTTACGTTTCCACACTGGTGAGTATAAGGAGTACAATTTCCTAGCATATGACGCTGTGTAGTCCAATAGAAGTTCATACTGTTGCGTGCAGACCCACTTCTGACACCAGTTGTCACGTGTAGGCGTGATTATAGACGGGGTTTAGGTTGATAACTCGATTTAGTGACCACTTATACGCATGGCTCCTAACTACAAGTAATCATAGCCCCATCCCTGATCTCCTCAGCTTATAACTCACTACAGTACATGCCAAACCTTCTAAGTCTGCTTTCACTTGCCGTTTCCATGTAACGGATCTTAACAATGAAGATTCTTCAGAAAACACAGTTCCTCAGCATTGTAGTTCAATTGTTGCTTGTTAAGAATCCGCTGCCTAGCAGCGAGCGTTGTTTCGTTGTTTCGCGGTCGTTGCCCAGCAACAGGTTTACACGCTACATTAAAGGTGTAAAGCACTGTCACCATCTTCAGGGTCGGAAACTTAGCCAAGCAAGAGATAATTAAGCAGCGAAACTGACCACCCACTTCTGGAATACATCGATACGTATAGGCTTGTGCAGGATGTCCACTGGTCAAGCGTTCGACCTTTCTCCCGCCTACTGCCACAAATCCACTTCTATAAATATGGTATCTTTATGAGTCATATACCTTTCTCCCTTTCTTGCTAGTATTGCTTATGATCTCCAAGCTAACATTTACNCAATAGTATTAATAAATTCAGTTGTATGCAGAAAGCTGGAAGGGATTAAAGGACTACTAAGTGCAACCGTCGAAAGGTGGGTGATTGTAGTGAAGTGTTCTTCCTGCCCTGTCCGAGCCAGACCCTTATAAGACCCTGGGATAGGAACCCAGCTCTACTGATTAAAGTAAAGAACCCAAAGAAGTGAGTGGTGGTGGAGTGGCGCACAACGAAAAGGGCACAAAGGAAGTGAGCGGTTACAGTAGTGGGTTCCTCCGAAACTTCGACGGACCACATCTACCGGACTACACTGCTTCATACAGCAGAATACGGTGATAGATAAGCTGTTTCTATGTGGAAATTAAATGGGATTAATCAGAGACAGCTTTCATGCAAGATGATTCTATCTTCACTACAATAATATTGTGACGTGTAGACCCATTTCTAGGCAACGCCCGAAAGACGCTCATGCAACAATAGAGCCAGTGTTGCAAGAGGTGTTTTCTATGTGATTCCCATATATTTATTGCTAGGTAACGGACAAATAAAAAACGTTCTTGATAACAGAATATGGTTTTTTCCGTGAGGTCGTGACAAGGAGTTACCTTGAAGACTATCGACGCTACAAGCTGTTAATTTGAGGGTTGGCAGTTGAGAGTCGTTCTGCAAAGGAGGCTCAGAAAAGACGGCACTATACTTTAAAGGGTTCAGTTGTTGGATGTTAAACAGCGGACAACGTAAGTTAAATTTCGTTATCAGGAAACGTCTAGTGAAGACATTGCAGAGGACTAGCCATTGCGGAGAGCTGTTACCAAATAAAGACTAGTGGAGACAGATTGAAAAGACAGTGTTGAGTGATTTGTAGAGTGGAAATCAGCAATAGTATTATAGATATTTTTAGTTACGTCTTGTAAGTGGACAATAAATCTATTCACCAATCCAACCCCCGTCTATAGTCACTAATACACGTGACAATACGTTGCAGGTACAGCTAATGTTAACAAGAGACGGATACTGTTAAGTTTGAAATTCTTATCCTTGTACATTCTTGGACTGAACCGGTGAAATTAAGATCGAATGTTAGTTCCAAATACAAATTAGAGAAAATGCTATCACTGTGCAGTTGATCTTGTTCCTCAACCAGTGGGACGCGTCCCGATATGAGATTGGGTAGTCAGCTGTGTGGGGGGTGAAGTCTCGAAAATTCGTCCCTACAATTTCGAGTTACTCAGAAAGTAACCTGTACTTTAAGCATAAACTCCTTATTTAATCGTAAACTTATCCGTGCTAGCAGAAATACAGCCCATATGATCGCAGCAAAAAATATCGGCGACAATTTTTATATTTCCATTTCTTCAAGAATTTTATTAATATGAAACTACAATGTATATACTTGTGAAAATGCGTTTCTTTTTGTAGAGAAAGCTCTGTTTAGTGGGGCAAGAGAAATATAAAATTTGAGAATCACTGCATTAATTCACAATTCTAATTTGACATAAGAAAATGTACAAAGAGAAGTTCGGGCAAGAACATACGACGCGTGCCTTCTTTGAAATATTCCAGTCTAGTTGCTGAGGCTAGCCAGACTTCTGTGACTATGTCATAAGAAAAAGACATGTCTTATAATCCAAATTTCTTATGAAATGTGACTTTCCCGTTTGAAACCATCAGCGTATTTACAGTGCACATAGCGGAAAAAAATACTCCAGCTAAGCTTGTGAAGGGAGCTGTTCCACTTGCGTGTAATTATTTTAAAAATGATAATATTTCTACATTGTTTGATCAGTTCATCTTGCTCAGAATACTGATGAGGGCTTGTAACGAAAAAAGTAAAATTGTCCCCATGTTTTACTAATTATTCACTACTCCATGAAGGCGTATGCAGAAGTGGGCGTATGGATCCAAGTATTCTTTATCTCGGCACTAGTTGGTGAGTTCTCAGCTTCACGGCCTAGTCGATTTATTCCGTGAGAAAAGCCCCCGGTACCCATTTGATAGGAGGTTGATTGGGTCCCAAAACCGGTCTGGACAACGTACAGAGGAGAAAAACTTGCCTCTACAGGGATATATATATTAAATATATATTAAAAATTGAATTTTTCTGTTGAAATTTATTACGGCATCACGCAACTGTTTCTCAAACATCCCACACGTTTCGATCCTTAAGGCACCATCATCAGGGATGAAATATTAAACTCAAGGCTTTCATACAATTGTTTTCCATCTTAAATGTTTGAGCAATAACTAAGAATTTTATATGGAACATGCACTGTTTTATCTCGTGACATTGGGGTCCAGAAATTCCAGAACTCTTAGTACAAGATGCACGAGGTTCGAACACCATGAAATATATTTCGAGTTCTTGTATCCGTACACATGACACACGTAATCCAGGACAAATGTAGTACCTATATAATTTGCACGAAGCGGGCGATAGACTGCAAGTCATTTTTCAGCCCTTTTGACCACCTCCAAACCAGCGCACACAAACCCGAAATATTCCCGTAATGTTTTCAGCACTTCCTCCCGTTCCAGCTCCAGAAGAAGCCATCTCTCTGCACATTCTGATAAGAGAAATACTGACCTAGCAACTGCGCTACTCACCCATTCCCAACTTCGAGAGAAGCTGTAAAGAAGAGAGAAGGAGAGAGAGAGGGAGATCTGGGAGATTGGATGCGCACACTTTAGATAAGTTCGGGACAGACTGCTGACGTTCCAGCAAATCATCAATTTTATATCTGCCTTGGGTAATGGATGTACGTCTTCGTATGAAAAGGACTACAAACATGGCAACTGTGGGCACATGTTTTACACGGGGAAATATAACGCAGTGGGTGTTTGTACTACTAGATATTATGTAAAAAGTAACAGGCCTTGGAGGCCCATAGAGTTGTGAGATGTTGAGGGTCCAACATTTTCTAGACAATCGGCTCATAGATGGCGACAAGGTTGTCAGCCATACTCGCCGGTCGCCCTTTAGCCTCAAGAATATTCCCGTTACTCATTTCTGTTAGAGGCTGAGTCGACCCCAGGTCCATAGTGCGGCTGGAAGGATTAGGTCATTTAAAAAAATCCAATGACCTCATCGAGACTTGAACCCGCGACTTTCCGGCTTGTAGCATAGTGCCTCAACCAACTACGCTACAGCGTGACCCCTATATATGATATACAGAAATCAATAAATCTGCAATTACAGTGATTACATTTGAGTTCCCTATAATTTTACTGTAGAGACAGAAACTGCGTTACGTTACAAAGACACAATTCTAAAGCCTAACACTGGATGCCTAATCATTTTCATAACTGTTTATATGCTAATGTTACTTCATATAGTATGCAGGCCTTCAGTCATGTTCTTTATCTGCATACAAAATTTCACTCAAACTGAAATCTGCCGGTCACGGTAGTCGAGAGGTCTAAGGCATGTACTGTCTTCACTCGCTTGGAAACCGGGATCGTGGGTTCGAATTCCACTCAGGGCATGGATGTTTAGTTTGTGTGTGTGCGTTTTTCTGTGTTTGTGTACAGGTAAATGCCTTGCGACGAGCTGATCACCCGCCCAAGAAGTCCTACCGAATGTGTAATATCTCGAAAAACCGAAGTGAACGGAGAAGTTCATGGAGGTAGGCCTAGGCCCACAGGGGCTGTAGTGCCAAGGAAAAAAAAAGAAAAAGAAAAAAAGTGAAATCTAATTATTTGAACATCTCAAAGTGGTTACTTCTGGTATGCGATGCGGTGTAATGCGGTTGAAGTTCACCGAAAGCACTACCTCCAACTTCGGGAGGAAGAAAGCTGTGCTGCTGCTTCATTATCGTATACTCTCTCCACCCTTCGAGCCTCGAAATAGAGGCACTGAGTTTCTCCGAAATTTCGGTGAACTTACAGCGAAGTAACCAGCGTCATATTTCAGAAAATGATGGCAGTTTGAAAGTCTTTATTTTTTCTTCGTTAAAACGGAAAATTGAATTTAGATTTCGATCGGCTGCCCTGTTGTTGATTTCCTTCAGAAGTGTTATCTCAGAAATCAAGAGAATCTTTCGATTATCTTACATAATTTTACGACCCTACAGTAAATTTCGATTGCCCCGTTCCAATTTCACAGCTTCGCAGGACTGTCATATTGTTGCGATTAATATCACGAAAATAAAAGCATAATTATGGGCGACTTCTAACGGTGTAAATTTCATACCAAGTTTCACCTGTATCTCTCTCATGAGGCATTGATGTCTCCACATCAGCGTCCGTCATCCAAAGCAGTTAATTCGCCCTGACAGCAGAACCATCCAACGAATAGAAGTTCTTATAAGTACCAATCATTTATCATCCTCTGATACGACACGCACCGCATAGAAAACGAGTCCAAAAAATCTTCTATTGTTGCGTGTGTATTCGTTGTGGCAGGAACTTGTTTAGCGAGCTGTTGCCTATCAACGGTAAGGGTTATACTGACAGATCAGGATGATCACATAATACTGTCACGTGTAGGGTGGTACGCGCGACGAAAATGACGGGTTCTAGTTCGGATGATTAGATCTATTAGCACTTTGGTTAAAAGTTCTCTTAATCACATTTAAATCCAGCGCTATCTATGATTTACACAAATTACAGTCTACCGTTGCACGTGCAATAGGATTCTATATTTCCACTATTCCGTTTCCTAGCAACGGATGTCAACACACAAAATACTGTTACTTCAAATCACTATGAAGTCTTCTTGCTTTCTACGAACTTCCCGTGGCTATCTTCCACCGAGAACAGAGAACTGACTCGTAGCGCCGTTCATCTTTAAAACAACTTCTTTGCACTGACCAAAAGGAAAACACCGTCTTATTGTTGTGGATGCATGTTTATGACTGCGTTTTCTGGCAACAGACTTCCTATGGCTCCGTGCTTTCGCTCGGCGCGGACCGCATACAAAACACAGTTTCCTTTCTATTGTTGCATGCATTCGTGTTTACAGAGCTGTTGCTTGGCAACATATAATATTTTAGCTTCCTGTTCCACTGTGTATAAACTTGAATCCTCTTCTGATTCTTGTCCTTGCTTGTGCAACTCGATCTAAATCCGCTAGGTTTCGATGTTTCTTCTTTCTGCTTGATTTCGGAACATGTTTCGGTCTATACTGGCCATCATCAGGTGTACCAGGCGTGTTTAAAGGCGCGTCCACATTACTCGTGCTCGTGCTCGTGTTCGTCGGGACACTCGTCTGGCTTTTACTCGTGTTCGTAAATCTTCGTCCTCACTACTTCAGCTGCTCGCCAGGCTTCGGCGCGTGAGGCTCGGTATATTTACTCGTAGTGTGTATAGGCTGTAGTCCTATTTTAATTTATTGGCTATAGTTTATAAATTAAAAATTTAAAATTTATTTGTCTCGTGACTTGTCATATTGTCCACATTACTCGCGAGCATAGCGAGTCACACGAGCACGAGTAATGTGGACGCGTCTTAAGGAGTCTGCTCTGCTTTCCTGTGAAAGGAAGTTGGAGGAAAATCGTCCATGTTGCCGTGCACGGTGTATGCTACCGAAAATGAGATGAAGCTACAAGATAATTACGTAATAAGTTTCAATTCCAACCTCGTACTGAAGATACTCTGGGCTCATATCCAAGTCTTTATTGAGTTTGAGTCGGACATGCGAAAGGTGAAATGGTTCGGCTGCATCGGGAAGTTCTGTAATTAGGGCGAAACCACAGAAATGTAATTACTGAGACAAGCAGAGGCGTGACTGTTGTTTGCATGAGTGTATACAGATACGTCACGATACGAACAACTTTCAGCAACAAAAATCGGACCTAATGTCTGAAGCTGTATAACTCTGTACACAGTGTACGTCCTAGTGATGTCATCACGAAATCTGATGATCACATTTTTCTCTTCATCAGGATATCTGAAGGATATGCTGAGAATATTTAATTGGATGTTCATGAAACTATATATCCTACATGTAAGTGTCACGTGACTAAATGAATGGGCGAAGTATAAGAAACCTCCTCTGTTGGGCCCAATTATTACAGAGAGTCCTTATCTCTACAGATAGGACCTGAGAATGGTGACTGAGTCCAGCCTCTGAAATGCCCTTTGAAAATGTAAATTATGGGTAATATCCACAACTGCTCACTGCAATAACACACTGCCACGTGGTAGAGGGATTAGGAAAACGGGATTTGGATTAGTAATGGACTTATTGAACACTTACAGATCGTAACTGCAAGTAACTGTAGCGCTATCGTTAATTTACACGCTCTACAATTTACTACAGCACGTACTAAGTCTTCTCAGTCTGATGTGTCTCACTAGTCGTTGTCTGGTAACGGCTCAACACAGTAGATCACTCAACTTCTGTGTTCACGTCCTTACTGACCGGCGACTGTCTCACAACTAACCAAACTCTAGACCTGTCCTGCCTATAACACCTCGGCACGGACCACATAGAAAACACATCTCCCAACAGTTATACATTTGCGTCAATTGGCTACCTCTCGAACCGCATACAGAACATTATTCCTGTGTTACTATTTACAGCCATTACGGCAACGGCCGTTCTTTACAGAGTTATTACTTAGAAAATGGTCTGCATGCTACATTACCATCGTCAGCAACGTTGAGACCCCATTGGTATCTGCCTAGCAGGAGCGATTTTCCGAAAATGTCACAAACATTAATACAGGACCCACGGATGTAAGAAACATGTATCTACGGCATGACGCCATCGTCACGTGATAGTGCCTATTGTAATAAGAAAAATAGGCCCCTCCACTCAAAGTTCAGTCCCTCAGCATCGACATTAAAAACAGTCTGCATTGCAATATCGTCAACTGCACAGCCTCTCATAACATTGTTTTAGTTGAATTCAAATTCTCGGTTTCCCCTTGCTGAAATTACAAATCTGTTTAGTACAACAGCAGCAACGCTAGCCAGGGGCGACTTAAACGCGTCGTGTGTATGGCCATCATGGGAACAGCTGCGTCAGTTTTATATAGCTAATAACATCGGGGTTTCATTCCCCGCAAGATGCGAAGAGAGACTGTGGGAAATGCCTCTCTCACCGGATGCACATGGCATTGAACAGGAATATCAATTTAAATCTGAAATTGGAAATACTCAAATGATTTAACCCCAGCCATTTCCCTGTGACCATACCCACTTCTGTGCATTGTTCCTCTTCTGCAAAGCCTCCGAATGTTCCAACGTTACTTACAGTTATGAACATTAATATAGTAATTGGAACACCCACACATCACATTCATCAAGTACAATCCACAAAACAAGCTGAACCCAGTCTCATAACTCCTACATCCTTTCACTGCAGATTCTAAAGAAAGCTGAAAAGTAAGGTCTCCTGTGCTTGCTGTTTTGTATCAGGCTCACAGTGTACAGAAACCGGTTCCAAATGCTGCAACGGGCAATATGTGCGAACATGCAGAACGCGGGGCGAAAAACGCGACAACTTTCCGGAAAACTATGAAAAATTTCGATCCACTAATTACATCCTTTTTTATTGCTAGTGGGGTGGGACTAAGTCCCTTGTACTGCGGCCTCTTCTGGCATATTGTGCCAGCCCCTAATGATACGTGACGACGATTGTGGAGCAATTGGTGGAATGAAGATTTGCAGGGGAAACCGAAGTACTCGGAGAAAACCTGCCCCAGCGCCACATTGTCCACCACAAATCCCACTTGACCAGACCCGAGACCGAAACAGGGCCGCCACGGTGGAAAGCCAGCGACTATCCGGTTGAGCTATGGCGCGGCCCTAATTACATCTTACACTTCCATTTAAAGAACCTGATGGCACCTGCGCTGGAACCCCCAGAGACAAGCCGATACTATGGCAATGCAACGCTTAGCACACATCCTCATCTTCCAGAATTCACAGCTACTGCGCATGAGACAGCCACGATCTTCTCATTCGACACGCCCCCCTCCCTCCTCCAGTTCACTTTACCAGCTGCAGTTACACAATCGAAATTATCAAAAGTAGGCGCCTGGAAACGACGAAATTAACAAATACTTAACAAACCAGAACTTTGGGAAGAAATAATGCCATACTTTCCTCCATACGACAAGAATTTATACGCTTCTAGCATTTCCTATATTGTTGCGTGTGTATTCGTTGCAGCGGCAACGTGTTTACCGAGCCGTTGCACGTAAACGTTAGGGGACACAAGTACAGGAATAGAGTGATGGGAGGGATTTATGAAGTAGGCCGCTGAGATAGGCTCAGGTTTAATGATATACATTCCAGGCTTCTCATAAAGATTGGTTATGGCATTCAGAAGTTAACTGGGGGGATACACAAACGCACAGATAGCATGGAGATCGCATAAGCCTACTATAGTAAGGTAGGCTAAAAATTACACCGCATGCAGTCAACAAATGTTTCACGAAAGCATCATCATGTTTTAGGTTCCCATTGCCCGGAAAAGAAAATTGAAAAAAAATCGCAAAATTTCACATGCCCATTAAAAATATATCATTTCAAAAAGTGGTCGTACAATCGGCCTCCCATATATCCTCAACAAGTTTGTTGAAAGACAAATACTCAACATACACCGTACTGCAGTCACACTTCCGGTTGATTTCTGTCAGCACCATTCCACGGTTCATAAACTAACAGGAGTGACACGTAAATCTGTGACGTCAGAATCCCGATATCATAAGGATACAACTCTAAAACCATTTGCCTCTGAAATTTCACACAATAACTGATCTTCTAGCTTCCTGTTCAGAAATGAATCTTAAGCTGTTCTTCTCCAAGATCGCTGTGAACTCCATCGTATACCACAGCCTATTTGTCCTCCTCAGTGATACTTTCTTGTTCCCTGTTCACAGTATCAGACAAGGCGAAACCAGATATGTAAAATATAATAGGCTTAAACTTGGCTGCATTCATGCTTACAGCCGTTCATGTTGTCGTTGTAACATTAGTTGCGTAAGATAACTTGTATATCAGAGAGGATCTTGCGTCAGGGTTACGACCGTAAGTGTTCACTTGCAAAAGTAAATATGTCTGGTCGTGAACCTCAAGGGTTTTGGCGCCAAGATGAGCTGATTGAAGACAAACCACCAGCAGTAAAGTAACTACCAATTTGACTGACTACCTCTCGGTCCCACGTACTTTGATATACATAAATAATATTCCGGATATACAACACAGTAAGTTCCATCATATTCTCTGTTAACACCACACACCTGGCCAGAGATCACTACACTTAATTCTCCATTCAGAAACTTCAGTGACACACGTCACTTACGACGCAGTGGCTTAAGAATCTACACAAGGCAAGAGCAATAATCTTCCTCTGATTTTCATCTAAGCGTCTACCGAAATTAATTTTATTTAATTCAGTCCGTTGGTCAAAGAATTATTTTTGAACGGAACATGCAAACAACATAGCCAACAAGATAACAGCAGGAATTTGGGAGCTGTGCTTTCTCGCCGGACACCACGACGACTTCTCATCCATCATTAACCTTTAAATGTACATTACGTTCACTAACCCAGTCTTCTGTTATGGTTTCGAAGCCTGGGCCTATCCACACAAATATAAAATCCAAAATTGTAAGATGGTATAAAACGGTTTCTTAAATGCAATTGCAAAATACTCCAGAACAGTAAATTTTAGTTCATTGCATGTAGTTTTACATATCTCAGTTTTTAAGCTGGATGACTATTTCCGGATTATAGCAAAATATGTATGGAGAAGAAATAACAAATTTTGTGGAACATATTGATCATATCTATCCTAATATACACAATAAACCATTTTCTATACCTTTATGTCAAAATGAGGAGATAAGGAGCAATGTACCAAAAAGAGAAGGATATACGCGGATCTAAATGAGACATGAACATAGAGTGGTGAGAGAGACAGGACAAATGGCAGAAAATGTTAAAAAAAATAAAGAAGGCAGTAGTCGTACATTTATTTCCAACCACCTTTGTTGTAATTCCTTTTTTCCTTTTCATTCTTGTACTATCTCTTCTCCTCCTCTTCATTCTATCTTGTCTCGTAGCCCTCCTTCACATTCCTTTTTCTTAAATTTCCTCTTTTCATTTTCTTATTCCTTCCTTTTCCTTCCACTCATTCTTCTACTTTTTTCTTCTTCCTCCTCCATAGTGTGCTCTTCGTCTTTTCGTGTGTAAACGAAAAATTGTGCTCTCAGAGTGTGAGTGGATTAAAAGCATGATAAATCAAACACCATTCAGTTTATCCGGAGAGATTCAGAATAATGAAGAGAACAGAAGAGAACTGGCAGATATAAAACCCCGTAAAGTTACATCCAACCTTTTAAGTACATAGCCAAACTGAGAGATCTACTGAATTTAGATCAGCACTGTGCTTAGGAGGATCAAAGCAGAATCACAGATTTTAATTGCATTCGAAGTGATGAACAGAGGTATGGACCCTGCAAATTACTACTCGGTATCATCTATAGACAGCGAGCCGGAACATGTTCCATTAACCCACATGTCTGGGGAACCAGGCAGTGCTGTAGTAAAAATAATTTCAAATGCGTGGGTACAAATCCATGCTTCATGAGAAGATGAATGATACTGTGCTATAACCCGGTTTTCGTCAAGTTCCTTAACAAGCATTTGGGTCGATCAAATAAACCGAGTTGAACCGTAACTTCGTTTTGCTGTAAAGTTCTCTTCAGAGGAAAATTTTAATGGAAAATAGTATCCGGGAGCCAAAGTTATGAATTCACAAAATGTTTATTTCTTATTTCAGTCAAGACAAAAATTTATTAAAAAGTATACAGATGACCTATTTACATGAACGTCGTATATCTGAGGAACAAAATGTTTCGACCCCTAACGGTCCATCATCAGTTGCTGATTCATTTGAATCCCAAACTTACATCTAATGTGGATCCATGCTGTAGGGTTGTCCTTTCTTTTGATATTGAACTTGTTACAAGATCCACAAAGTTAAAATTAATTGATTAGAACTATTATTGTAAATTATTTATATAATATATATTATTCCTCGGTACGTGATCTTGTATTCGCAGTCCTGCTTCTGTAGCTGCCTTGCAACTGTAACACCGTTTCCAAACAGAAATTCTGTTACTGTAGATGTGTGTTTACCGCGATGTTGCATAGCAACAGCTGTTGTCTCGTTGTTTGTTTCGAGGCCTGCTCCTGTCAACGGGTCTATACGCCACAATATGTCAAGATACACTTCAATATTCAGGAAAAATATTTCAAAATTTGATAATTTCTTAATGATATTTTTTTAATCTCTTACATGAAACTTATTCTTTCCGAAATACAAACCTCTCGCTATATACAAGGTGTCTCTTCACTGTATCCTTTCTTCTATTCGTCTCTTTCTACTATCTTTCTGTATTTAATTATTTATTTAAGTTCTTAATATACACTTCGATTTATTACGTCAACTGTAACACGTTACATTATGCTTACAGTGGTTTACTACCATACACGTAATCAACACGGTGACAGCAATAAAACGTGCCTAATTTTTGTACAGTTTACCATAAGAAGCATCATGTTTAACTGCCACTTCCCCATTAACATTAAAAGAACATTGTGCAAAACATGCGAATACTAACAAGGATCTCTCTAGAGTAGCAAGGGGAGTGTCATGGCAGTTTTCACTTCAGTTAAACTGGTGCAACCCTAAACAATTAAGAATTGCCGTTAGTATTCCGCCCTTGCAATGTCATTATATGATATTATCACGAGAAAATGTGAGATGTATTTCGGACATGTAAAACCAGCTTTTTAATTAAAAATTTGTGGCTGAGATAAAATGAAGCTGGCGAACCTGCCGTTCCATTTGTATTCAGAAGAGGCTCGTTACTATAGAGCTTCAATATTGCAGCATCTGACAGTGCATTGTGCCTCTGATTTATATGCTCTGTAGCAGTGGGCCAGCATTTTCCTCCAGGGTCTGTAACATCTACTGTTAGTACCAATTTCATTCATTCTAAACATTGCGGGATGGTTCTAGTGATTTTTTTATTCTGTGACTCATAAACACATTATAATCTCTGCGATGTGAGAACATGTCGTCGCGTGTATTAATGACTATAGAAGGGATTTGGATTGGTGAATGGATTTATTGAGCATTTACATGTTTTAACTACAAATACCTACAACACTGTTGCTGGTTTCCACGCAACAAATCACTCGACAACAAGTCTCCTCAGTCTCTTTCACTAGTCTTTATTTGGTAACCGCTCTCCACAATGGCTATTCCTCTGCAGTTATTTCACTAGACGTTTCCTGGTAACGTATTTAACAATGGAAATTCTTCAGCTTCTGTTGCCCGCTGGTTACCAAGCAAAAACAACTGCACCCTCAATTACACGTACCAATTCCAAAGACTCAACATAATTGAATTCCTCTGCTCCCAAGCTCATAACCTGGCAGGCTGTCTCGAAACTCGACACCATTCTTTCCAACAGAAGTCTTCTTTATAACTACTTTACACGGATCACGCAGAAAACACGCCTCTCCATTGTTGGGCAGGCGTGTTTATAGCGCCGTTACATAATAATGGAAGTCGCTCCATTGTTTCTTGCGTATTCTTTCGATCTTCCTTGCTGTCTTTTAAAGAAAAATTCTCTCAGAACATTTCCATGTTAATGTGTTATTCCTGTTGTTGAAACTCCAGAATTTTTACTGAAGTATGAAGGGAACTATTTTCTCTAATAGTGTCGAACACAGAACAAATCCAGGTCAGGAGGTCCAGTGCTTCCAAGCGAATTAATTCTTTCGTAACATGGGAAGAGTTAAGGGCGTGTCTTCTAAAAGGCACATACATAAATAGGGTTCTTGATATTTTAAATAATGTAACAGTACATTCGATGTTTATGTACCAAGGCAAGAGAAACAGTAATTAGAAATCCCTTCTGTTTCAGTCAGTTCTCAGGCTGTGATTAATGTGCTAACGGGCCGAGTGAACTGTACCCCAATATGTTTAAATATTTGAGCGGCTGAGTTCCATTAGTCTGTTCCTCACTGAGAGAGAACATGGCCTTTACCGTATTTACCTTCAAAATTTACTTTCTGTGTGCTGTGGACTTAACACGCAGCTGGACAAGAACTGCTCCATAATTAAGCAGCCACAAACTTTCTTACATAATTCAGGTTCTCACAGCGGTATTCATGTAGAGTTCTATCTTCTGGGACATAAACTCGGTGTATTCCTTTGAAAGTCAACGGACGTTTCGAAGGAAAATGTCGCCTCTATCTTCATGTTCGAAACATTAGTCAAGAAAAAAACCAGCATGAATCATCTAGCAAGCTCTATTTTCAGCTTTCAATGAAGCAAATTTAGTTAAAGAAATGCCTTGAAAACCTGCAGTTAAGGAACTCAGCGAGAAGAGATTTTCTTGAGAAGACAAAGTCACTCAGGTAAAAATGCTATGAAACCGCTGAACAAATAAAATGCTTTGTTAATTTTTAAATTTAAACTGAGGATATTAAAAAAACCAAAATCAAAAATCAAATTGACTTATGTAAATTAACAAAGATTTTATATATATATATATGACAAATATCAGCAAGGGAATTCTGATATATCGGGACCTATTAACAACGGAGAAATGAACAATTAAGAAAGCTGGTGTTTTTAAAGTTTAAACTACGTACAGTGTACCAGCTACGTGAGAGAAATACACCTGATGGTGGTCATTTTCGGCCGAAACATGTAGTGCAGAAGAAAAGAAGACAAAAGAACTACAATAAATTGTTGCACTCAGGACGGAGTTTCTGTCATAGATGGAAAACATACTTGGTTAAAGTATGAAGCAAAAATTATGCCTGGAAAGTTTCTGATTTTAATAATATGAATTATTTTCCGCGAAGATATAACGCTAAGGTTCATAGTCACTAATTTCTAAGTCTCATTATTATTCACTTAGTTTGAAATAGCGAATCGGAGTTTATTTCTGCCTGCAGCTTCTTTTTAATTGGATGCAGCCGGAAACGGCTTCCTTAATACAGTATTCATTTTCTAGAAGGGCCTGGCGACTCACCCTGAGAGATGAACATATAGCGAGGGTGTTTGAGAATAAAGTGAGGGGAGAATATTTGGATCTAATAAGAGGGTGGAAGAACATTACGCAGAGAGGATTCAGACCTTCCCAAAGTTTCGAAGGAGGGACTGCAGGATATGCCAAAGTCTACACTCAGGTAACATTACATAACATTAAGATGGGGCCTTTAGGATAGAAGATCTGAATATGTGGACTGGATTAAACTGGCTGAAGGTAGGGCCTAAATTTGCGCATCAGTGATTACAGAAATTATATCTGTTCCATAAAAGTACTGGACTTTTTAAACACCTAAGCAACTACAAATATTTTAATAAAGGCCTTGCATCATGGAGCTGGCTTATTTGCTTCAAGAGATTTGCGAACGTGCGCTGCAGTATATGTACGCCTCTATTCCATATCGTGTACATTTTACTGATGATTTTAATGAAGAGAGTAAATCTGAGAAGCTTGTCCAGCACTCCCTCAAGCACCCTGCGAAACAGTCCACCCCTCAGCGGCCTCATACACTTCATTATGCTCCCTTGTTTGTGGGGATGAACAGAAAGCGGACAAAGAACATCTCACCGTTCTACGGACCAAAGGAACATATATTCATTTACAAATTAATAACTAGATCCTGCAATCATGAGAAAAGTGAGTGCATGAGAGAGGCACACACCTGCGAGTGATCGCGGGGCTTGTATCATGGCTTTATGTCCTATATAACAGAAGCTGATGTACATTTCAACAGGTCTGAGACGAAAAACTAGTCTTCTCAATTCTATTGCTGAATTAGAATATAAAATAACTTCATCGAGCTGAGCCCTTGTACAATTGTACAATTGTACAGCTACTCAAGAACTTCACACAATTTTATGAAGCCCGAAGGTTCATTACCGTGTTCACAACAGCCCTCCACTGGTCCTCAGTCAGAAATATAAATGAAAATACGTTGGTACGTTTCACCGAGCTGCCAAGCATAGTTACCATCTTATTGGAATCAGATGTCGTCCTGCCTGCCTGCTTAGCAAGAGGTCTATAGGAACAATATGCCTTTTTGATGCAATGGAACTGATTACTGAGCCCGCCTACATACTTTTATATTCCTTGTCATGGTGTGTGGCAACTAGTCGGTTGTAGCTTTATGTATTGTAGGTGCGAATTGGGCAGGGAATGTAGCATGAATAGTGGAGAAGAGGAATGCATGTAGGATATTGGTGGCAAAACCAGAAGGAAAGAGACCAGTGGGAAGACCAGGGCGTAGGTGTGTTGACAATATTAAAATGGACCTTAGAGATAGAATGGGATGATAAGAATTAGATTGATCTGGCTCAGTATAGGGACCAGTGGAGGGCTTTTGTGAAAACGGTAATGAACCTTCGGGTTACATAAAATGCTGGGAAATTGAGTAGCAGCAGAATTGGCGGCTCTTCAAGAAGGGCTCAGCTCCATTAGTAAGTAAGTAAGTAAGTAAGTTGCGAAATGGGCCGCGATATAGCTCAAGCGGTTAGTCGCTGACTTCCCACCGCGGCGGCCCGGGTTCGATCCGGGGTCTGGTCAAGTGGGATTTGTGGTGGACAAAGTGGCGCTGGGGCAGGTTTTCTCCGAGTACTTCGGTTTCCCCTGCCAATCTTCATTCCACCAATTGTACCACAATCACCCTCACCTATCATCTGGAGCTGGTACAATAGGCCAGAAGTGGCCGCAGTACAAGGGACTTAGTCCCACCCCACTAGCAATAAAAAAATATTCACCAATACAGATCCACACTAGTCCAACAATTCAATGATGGTTGTTACGTATTTATTATAACCACCTGATGATGATCACACTGATCGAAACTTGTAGTGGTGTATAAAATGACACAGTATTAATATGTTAATATTTATTTGCTTACAAAAGCAACGCTTTCCTTACGGTCTCGTTAATGCCCCGTTGACAATACACAACAGGATGCAAACAACAAAAACTGCCTATTAATACCTTCATTTTATTTTATGACAAAACTTTTAAGCAAATATTGAGAGGGGTATTTCTTTACGTTCAAATGAAGCAATGAAGGTTGAAATTAAATCAATATGGCTGTGAAAAGCTTAAATTTAGTACTTACCGCCTTTAGTATTTGTAGTTATTTCAAGTTTACCTTTTGAAAGTTACGCAGATATGAAATGCCATATGCATTTGTAATTTTAAGCTGAATACATTAATTTAAAAAAATTCAGACCATCAGTGTTACCGCAAATTGTAATTACCATAGTGGCAATGATATCTGGCTAGTCCACTGATATAATAGCCTGTTTCAGTGAGATATGGGGAAGCAGCAAATGAAGCAAGAGCTTCAGTTCCGAAGCAAGCAAAAAGCTGAAATAACATTGACTCGAATGGAACGCAAACAGAGAAGGGCTGAGTTAAGTCAACGGCCAAACGGACGATGAGGAACGTTTCGTGGTCCTCCTAGCTGATGAAAGTGCCGCACACAACGCTTCGTTCCAAGGACCAGAACTTATTAACGGTTATTTCTTTGAGGCTATTTTAATTTCCTTATATCACCACATGTTGGAGTATAACCATGAGATTTACTTGTTTCCTGTGGACTACGCATAACACCAAATATACGTGAAAACATGGATATAGTAAAATAAGTAAAGTTATCCCTGTAACAGGCCGTGAAGGCCCATAGGGTTGTGAGACGTTGAGGGTCCCACATTATCTAGATAATCGTCTCAAAGATGGCGGTAAGGTTATCAGCCTTACGCGCCGGCCGCGCTTTACTCCCCTGAAAAATTATTTAATTAAATCCTGGTACTCATTTCTGTTACAGGCTGAGTCGACCCCAGGGTCATAGTGCGGCTGGAAGGATTAGGTCAATTGAAAAAAATCGAATGACCTCATCGGGACTTGAACCCGCGACCTTCCCGCTTGTAGCATAGTGCCTCAACCACTATGCTACCGCGTGCGGTTGTAAAATATCTGTTTTTTCTCGAGATGGACTCGGTGGTTTCAGGTGACTTTGAAAAGCAAGAGGTTTTATATGAAGACATATACTTCACCCAACCCCTTTCTGTAGGTTGACTATGAAAAATCATAATTTCTCTATGTAATCACCATAATTTGGTCGCAGTAAAATATAAATATTACGTCCACAGACCGTTCCATGACATGATAGCTAATTCACTTTAAAAGTAGAGCAAAATATTTATTCCTATTTCTGGTTTATGTAAAGAATTTATATAGACGTGCCGTTGCCAGGTTACGGCACAATAAACAACTTATCAGAGTAACAACGATTGCACAGGGGAAAGGTGTATTTTGTGCGATCCGCGCGGATGGCGACGTCACCCAACAACAGAACTGCTAGAAGGGGCGTTTTCTGTTCTATTCCATGGCAATAAAACAAGTATCAGCTGTAATTACTCTCTGCACTTAGCAAGCATACTTCTTGTGCCGTAAGGCCGTGAGAAATAACACTTGTTCGAAGACTGTAACCAAGCAACGACACAGCAAACAGATAAATTGGTGCATGCTGTGGTGGATTGTAAAGAAGCCGGGATAGCGCAGTCAGTATAACTGGCTACGGGCTGGACGACAGAAGGGCCGGAGTTGGAGTTCCAGTAGGGTCAAGAATTTTCTCTTCATCACGTCGTCAAGACCGGCTCTGGGGGTCCACCAAACTTCATATCCAATGGGTACCGAAGGCTCTTTCCTGGGGGTAAATCAGCCGGGGTGTGAAGCTGACCACTCACCTCCAACTAATGCGGAGATCAATAAAATATGGATCTATACATCCACCCCCCCATACGCTTTCTTAGCCTAGTGCTTAATTAGTTAAGCACAGGGACAACTTTACCTATCATGAACTGTAAAGTGTGAGAATTAGAGGTAGCGCTATAATTACCTTTAGTTACCACTAGTAAGCATTCAATAAATCCGATTACCAATCAAAAACCCTTGTACAGTCACTCGAACACGTGACAGTAGAGAAACCTATATAACGAATGTTGAGATTTCACAGTAAATTATCAATGGGTGATACAAAATTCCGTATCCAAATTCTCGTATGCTTTAATTTCCAATCAGTTTGTTTTGTAAATCAACTCGCCTCCAAGGACTGAGCGGCTCATACGAATGTAGTGAACATCAGGCCAGCCTCTGCTGTTCAAACACAGGACTTTTTGAAGTTATCCCGTCCCATTCATTACAAATGAACACGAGAGCGCTGTGTAAGAGGAGCCCGTGCTTTGGCTCCCCAAATTGTATGCATATTCATGGCTTTCCCCGCTGCTTTCCAGACAATAGACAGTATACACACAGCGAGGACAGCCAAGACTAGACCCTGAGTACTATAGCTGAACTACGTCCTAGGCACGCTCTTGTTTATGGGGGAAGAAAGGAATAAAGAAACTCTTCTTCAAGAAGGGAAGAGACCACATGGAGTAATTAGACGTAAATGGGAGGATAACATAACAATAAGTTCTGGAAAAATTAACTGCCTACTGTTTTTTCATAACAGGCGGAAAGCGTATAAAAGAAAACTTAGAGGAGAACACGCGGGGAGAGCGCAAGGTAATATCATAATACACATAAGAAGTTCTGTGAAGAACCGACTGATGACTGCTAAATTGTTGATGGTCTTCGCCAGCGCAGTGATTATTGGTACTAAACGTCCATTCTCCTTTGATACGACATGGACAGCTGTGAAAAAGCAAAAATTGTGGGGCGCACATATACATAGATCGTCTGTTGCCTAGCCACGACAAGGGGGATACTCAGAGGGCAAGACCAACTCATAAGCGTCATAAGCCTGAAAATATTAATAGGGGATAAGTCATGACAAAAGCCTAAAAGAAATTTGGGGACACACGGGCAAACTGACAGAGACGGGTATACAGATACAGGCTGATACACAGACAGACAGAGAGACAGCAAAGCGATATCATTAGACTCCTTTCATTTTTCAAAAAAAGGAAGGTAGGATGAAAATGGATTTTAAATTTTAGTGGGAGGTTATGCGCTGAAGATGATTGCAGTGGCAGCGCGATCTAATGTGTGTAATGCCTCCGCTCGCTTGAACACTATGATCGTGGGTTCGAATCCCACTCGAGGCATGGATGGCTGTGTGCGTTTATTCTGTGTTCGTGTTGTTCTGTGTATAGGCAGCGATCTTGTGAAAGGCTGATCCCCCGTGCAAGGAGTGCTACAGACTGGCCAAGGTACAACAAAAGTACTGAAGGGTCATAGGTAGGTAGATAAATAGGTGGATGGATGGATGGATGTGACTCATTGGGGCCAGCGGCTGGCTCTGCACTAAAATGCGCAACTTTGTTACATACGCAACTTTCATTTTAAAAGCTTCAAAAGTTTTAAAAACGTTAAAATCTGTTCTACATTAGTGGTGTATGCACACTACATGTTTCGACCAACACTGTTCACACGCATTACTAATCAGGCATCACCACAGGGTAAGTACATAATCATGTATCATGAATACTATAACAAACACCAACACGTGATACACGAACACTAATACATGTTACAGACATATGGACTCATAGAAGAGAGCATACTCCAAACATTAAACTTACGGACGGAAGAACAGCAGTTTCTTTAGCAAATTCAAAGATACCAGAAGCTGACCAATGTTGGCTGAAACGTAGAAAAGATTTTAACGTTTAAATATTTCAAAAAGCTTTTAAAAAGCAAGTTTGCATGTGAGATGGCTAATAACTAACGGGGAAAATTAATTATGCATGTTTGTTATCTTTACTCTAAAAGCAACGTTCTAATTGAAGAAGGTTTTAACAGCAATCGTATAAACCAGAAAGGATTTTAATTTTATGCATAATTAATATGCATTCTTCTTGACTAATTATTCTGATTAAATGACAGTATAAATACCTGATGCCACATATCGCCACTTTTAAAGTAATTTTAAAGCAATGAACATTACACATCATAACGCGACAAAACACAACCGGAAACATCAGAGTAAAAGCAAATTCGAAACTAAATAATTGCTGGGTAGAAGAGACATCGAAATAGAAGAAGTGACAAACAATGCCTCTACAACACTTTTGTCACAAAACAAAACAATCAAAGTGCTGGATTATGTGACAACTTATAAGGACAGAGAACAAATTGCCAAAACTTCTGTCTCAATTTCTGTGTTTGAATTAACAATTTCGAGCAGCTGATAAAGGCATGGAAAGGACATAATCTCTCAAGAAATTAATTTGTTCTCGCATCTAATAATAACTGATAATTAAAAAGCTTGTAGGCCAACTGGACGTCTGTTTAGACTTCCTTAATGCATGTTGTAAAATTTTTCTCATTTCGAGACAAATGTATAGAGAATAAGCAGACATTACTCATAAAAGAACTACCCATTTTCAGGCTTATAAACGGGGTGTTATTTCACAATTTAGAGTGAAGGAAAATATACGTGAATCTTCCCTAGAATTAACACCAGTTTAAAATAACATGCGAATTATCTTCAGATTTTAAAATTTAATTTGTATCAATTCACTATTCTGGCTTAAACACTCAAAGAAAAACCTAGACTTCGTATGTTTATTTTACAGCAACTAAATTTTTATCCTAAAATAAAAATATTTTAAACTAGGGAAAATATTATCTCGAAAGCGTTTTAAGCACTGCTCCATGAATTTTAGCGACGATAATATATTTTGACCACAATTTGCAAGCTGCTGTGAATGTAATGTATTTAAAGCAGCTTTCGTGAAAATTGCAATATCCTTGTGACGGAACATGATAAATGTACGGCTTCAAACGCTTTATATTGAATCACAAAACATAATTATTCTTTGGCAAGTTGGATATTCTTTATTGTCAAACCTGCATTGACTGTGAGAAGTGGTAAGAAGGTTTCCTTGCTATAAGTCTTCTTTTGATTAGACTCTTAGCTCTGTTAAAAGCACTGTTGCTTTGCGCTCGAAACGACGGGCGTTTTCATTGGATTTGCCTGTCTGGTTCACATATAACTTTCAGTGTCCTTGAACTACAAACAAGAAGTGTTTCCAGGATGAGGAATGATGTTAATGTGTCTGAGTTCGCGTTTCATGGCATTGTTACAGACAACAAAGCAACCAATTTTATACTGAATCTATGTAAAACGAAGATGATAAATTACAGAAAATGAAATCTCCTTCGTTTTCCTTCTAATGAGCCCACATTCAAATTTACTGACATAATAAAATACGGCACTAATTAAAGCAACTACCCGCTGTTACAGGAGAAATATACATTTGTACTGGTGACCGAAGTTCTGGTATTTACTGAGATATGTGAGTGTGAAAAGTATTAAGTACTCGTAAGTATGCAATATGAGGCTGTGTGGAGTATAGATACGTTTGTAGGTAAAGACCTCGAAACAACAGCCGTTGCTAGGCAACAGATCGCGAGTAAATAGACGATCTGCGTAGATATCACTTGGTAACCCCAACAGTTCAGGCTCAGCAATATACTAATTGTTGGAAATAGCATTTTATACGCGGTCCGTGCCAAGGCTTTATAAACAGACCAATTGCTGCAAGAATTCAGAATTGTAAGGGATTCTGTGACGGGAAGGCTTGGTTGGAGTAGTTACAACAGAAATTGAAGAATCTTCACTGTTATAAGCCGTTACCAGGAAACTAGTGGTGGAGACACAGCAGACTGAAAAGACTGTGTGCTGTAGTTATTTGTAAAGTGTGGAGAATAGCAATGGTGCTGTAATTAAGTGTAGTCACTAGTGGTGAGTTAAAGTGGTAAATAAATTAAATATCCAATTCAAACCCCGTCTATAGTCACACTCATTCAGTGATAGTATATAGACCGAGAAAATCTGTAAAGTTTACAAGTTATGTTGTTGTTTTGGTGTTCCAGAGCATGAAGACGTATGGAAGACTGGAAGTACAGCTCAATGCATTCCTACTCGACCCTAGATTAAGATAAGTTGTTACCTTCACGCTCCGTCCTTTAACCTTTGGTAGAAAAACCCTGATCACTGCAGATAGAAGTTCGAACGGTCTCCAGAGCAAGTCTGGATAAAGCGGAGAACAGAAAAATTCCTTCTTCCTGCCATAAATCGAACCTTCGTCCCTCAGCTGTGGATCTTCAAGGTAGTCGCTCTATCAACTGAGTGATGCAGTACCGCACAGGTAATCAGCTGGATTTTTTATGGAAATTAAATTAAAGTGGCTACAATGGATTTGATGTCTCTAGGCTAGCGGCAAGAGAAACGGACACTCTGTTTTGGTGGGGAAAATTTGTGGACTGAAGGAAATGGCTTGTGAAGACGCGAGGTGAATGAATTAGCTCAGAATCGTGCCAAATGAAGGGGCTTTTAGATTATTAGTGTTGAATTTTCCGGTTCCATTTCCATATATGCATTTACATTTTCGCTTAAGTAATATTCAACTCACAGACAGGAGTTACATAATTTTCGGGTACTTCGAAGTCGGCCAAAATAATATTCACAGAAGAAAACAGCGCTCTGTGAGTGTACTTCCATGGGTAAAAGAAAGAAAATTGCACTCAGTGGGGTTTCAACCTTTTGGATATGCGACCAAAACCATCCTGCTGGATCTGTTATTTGGAAACTTTTAAATGGCAGGCCTTGCATTAATTTTCTAAATGCAGTGCCGCAAGTGAATACAATTACAAGTCACAGCGTCCCTGCTCGCCGTCAGATGACGCATTCAGGGCGCAACACATGCACTGCGTGCGTGCCCCGCACGTTAGCTTATTACGAAGTGAAAATGACGTCAATTACAGCACTGTCACCCTCAATAGCGACGGCCGTCTGCATGTGGCACGTCGAACTTATCATTAAAGTACCACACCCAACACACAGCGCTTTCGGCCTTCTCTTGTTATATGAGTAATCCGAATGCTATCCCGTGCACTCACTCTTGAAGCTGAGGCCTGCTTGAGGAGCCGCCAATTCTGCAGCTCCTCAAGAACTTCCCGGCACTTACTGAACTCGAAGGTTCATTAGCGTGTTCACAAGAGCCCTCCACTTGTCCCTATCTGAGCCAGATAAATTCATACCACCCCTTCTTATCTCTCTAAGATCCATTTTAATGTTGTCCACCCACCTATGTTTTGGTCTTCTCAGTGGTCTCCTTCCTTCCAGCTTTCCCACCAATATCCTATACAGAATTTTCCTCTCTCCAATCGTTATACATGCCCTGCCCATCTCATTCTCCTTGACTTGATCATTCTAATTATACTTGGAGAAGAGTACAAGTTATGAAGCTCCTCATTATGCAGTTTTCTCCAACCTCCTGTCACTTCCTCTCTCTTCGGTCCAGATATTCTCCTCAGCACCCTGTTCTCAAACGCACTCAGTCTAAGTTCCTACTTCAATGCAGAGACAAAGTTCCATACCCGCACAGAACCACAGGCAAAATTACAGTTTTGTATGATATTCCATGCAAGTATAACAGAAAACTTCCCAACTCCAATCTACAGCTGACAAGTTAAATGCAGACCCCTTCAAGTAACTCACATGTGGTTACTTCCATGCGACCTCATCACGAAACGAAGAAACAAATACCTAAACTAACCTGTTCCGTATTGGGAATTCTCGTTACACATCTAAGCGAGGAGACAGATGATATGCTTCAGGT
Organism: Cryptotermes secundus; assembly: GCF_002891405.2. Classification (NCBI taxonomy): domain Eukaryota; kingdom Metazoa; phylum Arthropoda; class Insecta; order Blattodea; family Kalotermitidae; genus Cryptotermes; species Cryptotermes secundus. The sequence continues at coordinate 1,218,099 of NW_019739229.1, read as the reverse complement.
TTACCTCAGGCCCTCCTGGTAAATTCTGACGTGGTAATATTTTATTTGTAGCTACATAATAACGTTGGCAGTAACTCGAGTTTCTACGGTGTCAATTGGTTCGATGACACTGAATAATCAGGTTGAAAGGTTGTTGAAGCCAAGGCTCGCGTAATTCTATGCAAAGAAGTGTATTTGTACATGTGCCCTATTTCTAACGGTTTCCGAGACAGAGCTATTTCACTGTACAGACGAGCAACACACCATGTCCTCACACGAGTTGCAAAGTGCATTGATTTTGACTGAGGAAATTTCGAAAATGTATTACACTAAGTAAACTGTAACAACTTTATCACTTGAACAATAAATGACGGTATTAGAAACAGTTTGTCTAAAAGAAAACATCAGGGTATGCAACCTATAAAAAAGATGGGGCTCTGCAACTGAAAAGGTGACAAGAATATTTTAAAGAGGTTTTAAATCAAATAGTAACAGAAATGATACTTATATAATCATCTCCATTATCGTCATCACTAACAGATAGATACGATAATGAGGCAGAGGAAGAAGAAGAAGAAGAAAGTAATGAAAAGACCATAAAATGAAGATGAAATTAAAAGAGTCCTAAAAATGATAAGGCCCGAGGTTTGAACAATGTCCCACCCAAACTGTTAAAAGAGGACAAACATGCTCTGTAAGCTGTTTGAAAAATTTGGAAATGGGAAAAAAACCCTCAAGATGGAGAAAAGGCCTTCTATTTAAATTATCAAAGAAATAAAACGTTCTTCGCCTTTCAAACTGAAGAGTAAATACACTACTTTCTATGACAATATTCTCTCGAATCATACACAAAAGAATAAAAAATGGAATTGAAACCAAATTAAGAAAATAACAAGCACGCTTTAGAAGTAACAGGTCATGTGTTGATCAAATAATTTTTTTTCCTTGGCACTACAGCCCCAGTGGGCCTAGGCCTACCTCCATGAACTTCTCCGTTCACTTCGGTTTTTCTAGATCTTATACATTCAGTAGGACTCCTTGGGCGGGTGATCAGCTCGTCGCAAGGCCACTACCTGTATACAAACACAGAAAAACGCACACACACAAACTAAACATCCATGCCCTGAGTTGGCTTCGAACCCACGATGCCGGTTTCCAAGCGAGCGAAGACAGTACATGCCTTAGACCGCTCGGCTACCCTGACCGGCGTTGATAAAATTAATAAGTTAGAATATTGATAAAACAGTCATATGAATTATTAATTAATTAAAAATGAATTAATCAAGCAAAGACGAAAACATTGCGCATAGAAAATAAAAATACTTTCACTTTAGACGGAAAAGAAATAGGAAATGTTAGTAAATTCCGATACCTTGGTAGTATAGTCACGAATGGGGGTGGTAGTGTGGAAGATGTAAGAAATAAAATATCTAATGCATATGTGATTTTTAATCAACTACAGAAAGTTTGGAAATCGAGTGATATTGCATACAGAAAAAAAAAAACTAAGAAATTTCAAATCTAATGTGAAATCAATTTTATTTTATGGATGTGAGACATTACAAGTCACTCAGGAAATATATAGAAAATTACAAAGTTTTGTAAATCGATGCCTGCGTAGAGTAGTAAGTGTGAAATGGCCACTTATAGTAACAAATGAGGATCTATGGAAACAGACAAATGAAATAAAAATAACTAAACGTAAATGGAACTGAATCGACCGTATATTTCGAAAGGAAAATACAATTGAGAAAGAGGATCTGTGTGGAACCCACAGGGACAAAGGAAAAGAGGAAGGCCGACGAGGAGTTGGCAGAGAACAAAACGAGAGGAAGCCTTGGCTACTGGGGAGGCATGGGGAGGAACCAAGCAACTCAGCAAGAAGCCCCTGAGATGGCGACACTGTGTTAATTCCTATTTTCCAATGGAAGCAAGAACCAGTACACAATCTCTCTCTCTTATCGACAATTTTGGAACTGTACAGTGAAATGGCTCTATCTCGAAACCGTTTGGAATAGAACACGTGCACATACAATTCCTTGCTTACAATGACCGATACTAAGACTCACAAAATATTGGCTTTTCCTCCTGGGACACTCTGTATATTTATATATACGATGACATTGCGTTCTCTCGTTTAGTTTTCTTTTTTTTTTAGTTTCGTGGGGTGGGGTGAGACTGAACCCACTTGGTAGGTCGGCCACTAATTCGCCTGTTAGGGCCGCGCCATACCTCGAGCGGTTAGTCGCTGGCTTCCCACCGCGGCGGCCCGGGTTCGATCCCGGATCTGGTCAAGTGGGATTTGTGGTGGACAAGATGGCGCTGGGGCAGGGTTTCTCCGAGTACTTCAGTTTCCCCTGCCAATCTTCATTCCACCAATTGCTCCACAATCACCCTCACCTATCATCTGGGGCTGGTATAATAGGCCATAAGTGGCCGCAGTACAAGGGACTTAGTCCCACCGATCTAGCAATAAAAAATTGGCCTGTTATACCAGTCCCGCATGATAGATGATGATGAATATGGATCAGTCGGTGGAATGAGAATTGGCAGGGAAACCCGAAGTACTCGGAGAAAAACTGCCCCAGTGGCACTTTGTCCACCACAAATCCAATATGAGCTGATCTGCGCTGGAACCTGGGCCGCCGCGGTGGGAAGCCGTCGCCTAACCGCCCTATCACGGCTCACAGTCTATCCTAACCTCTTCATAGCGTCAGTCGTTTAACAAGTCTGAAGAATTGTATAACGTTTGTTATGTGACGTTAAGGCCATGCAGTCGGCCTTGGCATTCAGCTCACCTTCCTGGAAATGTAAGGTCCAACCATTACCGTACATCTCCCCCCAGGGAAGGCTGGAGCCCCACTTTGTCGAAACTTCTAGCTCTAAATCAATAGGCATATATTTAGGCAGCTCCGGTAGAACAGTTTCCAGATAAATGCTATACTATTGCTGAGTCAGGCAGCGGCCAGCAGTCCACAGCAATGTCCTTGGCAATTCCAGCCAAGCGGACTTGACACCCATGGTCACGGGGAGCATCAGAATCATCACTCGCCCGAAATTGACTTGTAGACGCTGAATACACGCTCAGTAGTAAAACATGATTCATCTGTCTACATAATGTAATGTAAGATGAACTCTTCTTCAGTGGTTGACGTCATGCCTCATGGAAAACTGCAACCGTAGTTGACTGTCGTCTGGAAACGGTCGTGTAGTCAGCGAGTAGGGGTACAGCTGCGCAGGTAACCTTCATGAAGTACTTCCGAGGACCCTCGGTTCAGAGAGCACCATTTGTCTTTAGATATCGCGTCGGTTTCTCCACGGCTCTAGTTCCACAACAGCAATTACGGCACATTCATTGGTTGGTGTCTTCGAGCACGTGTTCCGCAGGTGGTACAATTCCTGTCTCACGTAGACGGTGTTCCAATACGTCAGCGCTTGGATAATGCGGTCCGGGATAGCGCTAGGCGTACTGAAGTGCCGCATCACCAACTAGACTACTGCGGTTACCGAAAAATAAGAGCACTTCTCAGTATTCTTCTTGTGTATATTCCATGATCATTTAATCATATGCCACTCCTGCTGTGCACTGAGTGTCTAAAGGGCCACAACAACGTTCTATGTATCGTCATAACAAACACCACAGCTGAGAAGTTACCACATTTGATGGTGATCTGTATGTCTTAAAACTAAACGTCTCATGACATATGATGTATAAACATTTCGTCTTGTTTTCTTACCAAGGAATCATATAATAGAGAGGTCATGCGCAAATTTTGGTCAGTTCAGTATTAACGTGAGCTCAGACAGACCATGTTTACTGATTACGTTCTGCACACTTATCGAGATAACGAAATGTCAAATGTGGAAGTCGTGTCCCTTCCATTCTTATAAAGGGAAGTGCATACAGAAATTTTTGGGAGGGGGGGGGTTGAGACCGAGTCCACTTGGTACGTCGGCCACTAACTGGCCTATTGTACAGCCCCGGATAATAGATGATGAGTGTGGAGCAATCGGTGCAACGAGAATTGGCAGGGGAAACCGAGGTACTCGGAGAAAACCTACATCAGTGCAAATTTGTCCACTACAAATCCCACGTGACCTGACATGGGCTCGAACCCGGGCAGCCGCAGCCGGAAGCCGGCGACTAACCGCCTGAACTGTGGCATGGCCGTATCATCAGGTAATTTTTAAGCACACTGACAGGTAAGACGTAGACGGATTGGGCGTCCTGGTTCAGAGCGGGAAATTTCCTCACCAGCTGAGCATTTGTCAGATACAAAGATATGCTTGCACCGTAGGCTTGTGTGCACGCCCCTTCCGACCCGCTTTTCTCGGTGTGTTCACACCGCAAAGGGCTCAGAGCTATACAACTGTTAGTATTCTTTGAATAGGACACGTAACCGGGAAGCATAATTTGGAGCGGAGCTGTTCGTCTGGATGTCTTATACCATAAAATAAACTGTAATTCCACAATACGATATTGATAATACTTTAATTGAATTTCAAGAATAATCATAACTTTCTGGATAAATTATTTTTATATCTTAATGTGAAAAAAAAATCGTAATTCAGATGTTTTCTCTGTCCCCCTCAATCACTGCGTCAGTACTTTTCTCTAAAGAAATGTGTAGAAACACATATCTCTAGTTCTTTTTTTGGCCCCATTCAACCAACATGGGCAAGGCATCTGAAACGCGCTAGAGAGAATGTGCACGTCCGATATCTTTCAAACTACCAGAATATTGAAGNAGTCTTCCGGGATGTGGCGCCGTGTAGATATTGTGCTAACCGACGTTTAGGAGAAACGTATCGCCTCCATCTTCAGGGTAGAAGACAAGAAGAAATCCGCGAGCGAACCAGCGTTAGCAGGTGCAGTTGCACTTATTTCGCTCGCGGATTTCTTCTTGTCTTCTACCCTGAAGATGGAGGCGATACGTTTCTCCTAAACGTCGGTTAGCACAATATCTACACGGCGCCACATCCCGGAAGACTGCTTTCTTCATAGTCAGCGCCGTGATAACCTCAAATTTTACATACCAGAGTTTTGTTCTAGACAAGCATAAGAGATATTTTCTTTTATATTCGGAAAAGAAATTCTAAAAATATATTTAACAGTGATTATTAATGACAATTATGGCTAGAAGCGTTTGAAAAGTGACGTGGCATCAATACAATGAAAATATACTCAACAGATTCACTGTTCATAAAACAATTACAACACTTCCGGCTTCAGAATGTAGCTACCACTATGAAAACTTTATAGCTAGGGCTGTCACATCACTCACACTAGTCAAATTTTCACAAAGGAATAATACTTGAGAATGAATCACTGATAAGAGTTACAGAACTCAACCACACGTGAACACAGTTGCCGCCCGAAGTACGTTTGTCACCAGCCCTTTCTATTCTAAAACAGAAATGACCCGAACTTGCTACTCTATATCCAACCTCTTGGGTTAGACGGCCTCCATGTTCTTAGAAAAGCTGAGTCAAATGCACTATGAGTCGTATTTGACAAACTCTATAAACAGAAATAAAAGCTGACTGAAGGTTACCAACAAACTGGGCTGACGAGCCTAGACGCTATGGGACCAATAGCGGCTTACATTACAAAACGCCGATTTCTGGAGAAGATGAATGTTACACGAAAACAACACGATTTCCTTAAAGAGCAGCAACACAGTAACATACTGGCAACCGAACCCCATTACACATGACAGCACATTTGCTTCGCAAGAACAGAACTAACACAGTAACGACACGAGTGTCAGAATTGTATTGTTATAGAACTCCACGCTTACTCTAAACAAGTGCATAGGTTTTGAAAGCCAGCAGATTTGCTTACCTTGCCACAAACCAGATGCATGCTCTTTCTGCCTTGTTGCGCGCCCAATTTCACTGTTCTGTCAACACAACAAGATATCTCTCTCTCCCTCTCTGATCACGGCGACTCAAGGTAACCCAAACTGACATAACTTTCGCTGTAACCTGTCACAAAACGCGATGACAAACTAACACAGCACACAACCACGCAGCCATGCTTCTTCATCTTCGTCGAGAGATGAGACAAACTTCTTGATTCGCTGTTTGCGCACAAGGACACATTCAGTTGTATAAATCGGACTGGTGGGAACGAACACGTGACCTGACGTCATAGAGAATGCCCGGTAAACGAAATGATCTAGAAAAATACACAGGAACTAGCCAGGCCGAAGAACCAATAATGCAAAGAATGACCGGTGAGAGAATACAAACTACTCCCTGTCATTTTTAAAAGAACATTATTCAGTAAAGTTTCGTGAAACGTGGGTTTTGAAATTTTTTATTTTTGGATGTTATGAATGGTTTTTTTAATAGGGGAATCTGAACCCCTCGTGTTTAGCACAGCCTCCCTCTTTTCGAGAAGCTGACGTCAACACAAAGAAATATAAAAAACTACAAATGTAATTCGAAGCTTTCTTTGACTTGGTTTCATGGTTAGCAAAAAACAAAGCATGTCGGGTGACTGGTCAAGAGCAGTAAGTACTCACATATTTGCATCTGCACTGAATTGTATTCAAGGAAAAGATGTAGGCATAAGGGAAATGAGCCGGTCACGGTAGCCGAATGGTCTAAGGCATGTACTGTCTTCGCTCGCTTGGAAATCGGGATCGTGGGTTCGAATCCCACTCAGGGCATGGATGTTTAGTTTGTGTGTGTGCGTTTTTCTGCGTTTGTATACAGGTAGAGGCCTTGCGACGAGCTGATCACCCACCCAAGGAGAGCTACCGAATGTGTAAGATCTAGAAAAACCGAAGTGAACGAAGAAGTTCATGGATGTAGGCCTAGGCCCACTGTGGCTGTAGTGCCAAGGAAAAAAAAATAAGGGAAATGAACTTGTTTGGACAACATACATGCCTCATATTCCCAATCTTTTTTTCACACAGTGCGCGGTCCTAGACATAGTTATTTCCTCTTGACGAACTTACCACTTGGTCAGCGTTCAGCTGCGCAGAATCGAAGGCTAGAAGCACATGTTTACTAACCTCGGCATGAACTGCAGTAGGCTTCTATCACACCGACGGCAGTCACAGGTTGTACAGTAGGCACATACTGTTACTTCCGGTGGCGTGTGTCTGTCTCAGCACACTTTATCACAATCACAGTAACACCCCTCTCCCACGGCCAGTCTCACTTTCACAGTACATCAGGCTTTGAGATCTTATGCTGCCTAATCACATTATTACGAGCTTTGTTGTAACACCTACACTGCTTTGAACGACATTACTATTAGGACACCTGTGTCCTGGATGAACTGAATCTCTTAATATAATGGAAGTGAACACTTCTGCCAAGTGAGCCGCGGTATAGCGACTAGCTACTGGCTCGACGACCGAGGGGCCGGAGGTCGAGTCCCAGTAGGGTCAAGAATTTTCTCCTCTCTACGTCGTCCAGACCGACTCTGAGGCCCACCCAACCTCCTATTCAATGCGTACCGGGGGGCTTTTCCCAGCGGGTAAAACGGCCGGGGGCGTGAAGCTGATCGTTCACCCTCAGGTAGTGCTGCGGTCAAGAAAACGTGGGTCTATACATCCACTCCCTTATACGCCTTCATGACGTAATGCTACATTAAGTACAAGGACAACTTTACCTTAAACACATCTACCTTCTCTTGAAAATTCAACACAATTATATGTCATGTTTTTTTAGTAACGTACATTTTAAGTTACACGGAGCATAGAAATAGAAGATCGCATTCTTGCGTAATTATACAGATCACGTGAATGACTTGCTAAAATGTAGTCGTTCTTCTCACAAAGCGAATGAATTCAGTACACAACGGAAGTTAACAGTGGAGATTCTTCAGCTGCCCGCGCTCAACTCCTTCCTGTCCGGCGAATATCCGGCAACTGATCTCATTTCCCATTCCCCCCGAGTCAGAGTCAAAGTCACATTGCGACTGGCGGTCGGTCAGCAAGTCTTGGTGTCGAGCCCCATCTGATGCTCATAACCAGATATTAATTATTACCGTTTGACAGTTAGGTCTTGTTTCTGTGGGGAGCCCTCTCTGACGAGAGGACGGGTCTGTCTTTTGTATATGCTACTGGCCTTTGCCAGCGCAGTCTTTCTCGGGTCCGAGTCCCCTGGGACTCGCGGCCATATTTTACTGTCTCATATTTCAGACTTCCCTTTCCGTCGCCTCCTACGACTCGCAGGGTCACGGTGGAGGTTGTCCGAACCTGCCTCCACACGGGAATTAAATGGAGGCGATCTGAGATCCTCGTTATACATCCCCAGGACGGACCCAACGGAAAACACCGTCTCTCAACAATATTTACATTGATAGTTGTTGACTCATTGTCTTGGAAACGTGTTACCAATTCGTTCCATAGCAACGGTTTCCGACAATTCCTGTATTGTTACATGCGTGTCCGTTGTCACAGGAACCTTTTTACCGAGCCGTTACCAAGCAACGCATGTTCCTTCTCGCAACGGTACTGCACGCTACAGTATGAAACCTACTCCGTACTGTCCCCAGTATGGGTATGATGGAGCCCAGTCTGGGGTTACGGAAATGGAAAGTACTACTTCGGAACTTTTCCAGTGGTTTCCTCATGACGTAGCATTTCATATTTGTTCCTTACATTTCTTCTGGAGGATGACACAGGCTAGCACCAGATTTGTGCTTGATCTACATCTTTGGATAATTTTACAGGTTGCCGGATAAGAACAGAAAGTCACGTGCCTAGGCAGGCAAAGAGGAGCAAGTCACTGGTTACGATTTGTCTCATCCTGCAGTCTTGTTCTGACCGGGTGAGGTGACGATCCATTACCCAGCCATCAGGCAAGCCAACGCGGGCAGGACAAAGTGAGCTGCGCCCCCGGGGGAATTCCCCGTACCACACACACAACAGTCGCATTGTGTTACGGCAAAGTAGCGCTGAATATGATGAATGCAAGATCCAAGCCAACGATTTAAATCTTTTCCAAGCAGATACGATAGACTTCCAACACCGGTTGCAGCCTCTGGCAACAAGAAGCTCGACAGACAGACTTGCATACCTCGCTCGCCTGTACAACGCAGAAGCCAGGAGTGGCTTTCAGCGAGTAACGGCCCCCCCATCTTTCGATTCATGAGCCTCAGGGCCACTCACATATGCACGGTATGAATAACATTCGTAACATTTAAGAAACATTCTTTTATATCAGAAAATGGTCCCTTTATTTAATGTATCCCACATACAGGATAGTTCAGTTGGTATAGAGACTGGCTACGGGCTGGACGACCGAGTGATCAGAGTTCGAGTCCTGGTGGGGGCAAGAATTTTCGCTTTACCACGTCGTCTGGGGTCCGCACAACCTCCTATCCCATAAGTACCGGGAGCTCTTTCCTCAGGGTAAAGCGGCCGGGGCGTGAAGCTGACCACTCTTCTCCAACTTGTGATGTAGTCACGTACTACAACAAACCTTCCTCCCCTTCCACACATACCAGAACATAACCACCCTGACGTCTAGACCCACACTCCTGCATGTGGTGATGGATCCACCGTGCCGCGGAGTACAGCAGTCAACTCTGGCACATTTGCTTCTTTATGCAAGCCTGACCGTTGCCATAGGCGGGCCGAAATGTGCAGCTCGACTCTCATTTGATAAATCGATTATTATATCGACACACACGTCCCAGTAAGTTATTTATTGAACTGTAATTGATTGTTCTGCCGGTCACGGTAGCCGAGCGGTCTAAGGCATGTACTGTCTTCGCTCGCTTGGAAACCGGGATCGTGGGTTCGAATCCCACTTAGGGCATGGATGTTTAGTTTGTGTGTGTACGTTTTTCTGTGTTTGTCTACAGGTAGAGGCCTTGCGACGAGCTGATCACCCGCCCAAGGAGTCCTACCGAATGTGTAAGATCAAGAAAAACCGAAGTGAACGGAGAAGTTCATGGAGGTAGGCCAAGGCCCACTGGGACTGTAGTGCTAAGAAAAGAAAGAAAGAAAAATAATTAATTGCCCTGTCGACGGTCCCAATATACATATTAATCTATTACTAAAACTCACTACAGTGGATATTCGCGAAGAAATATTCTCCAGAGGACATATAATATGAGAACATGTACAACCCAGCAAAGGCGAGGATGATGTTGCTGCTTAGAATTGGTTAGTAATGTTTCTGGATACTCGGCCAGGTTTACCAGTTCGTCTCTCCGCTAAATTGAAACTCACCAGACATGCCAAGATATATAAAAATTCATATTAACATTAATATTCGAGAAGAACAGTGGGCTGCATAAACTGGATCTATCTAGTTCAAGACAGAGACAGTCTGCGGACCCTTGTAAGAGAGGTAACACACCTTCTGAGTTCATGAAGTGCTGGGGATTTCTTCTCTGAGCAATTTTTTGCTTCTCAAGATGGACTCGGCCGCGTGGACTTAGACTGTTGGTCCTGTAAAGGACTAGATATTGTGCGCTAATCATAATTCAATTGAGTTACTGATTGAAGTTCCTATTGAGGAGTTCTGTCATCTGAGATATATTGCCAAGTAGGCCTCTGAAGAGTGAACGGAGAAGTTCATAGAGGTAGGCCTAGACCCAGTGGGGCTGTAGTGTCAAGGAAAAAAAAAGTCCTCTGAAGGTCAATCGACATTTCAGAGGAACACATCGCTTTCATTTTCAAGATTGAAGAGTAAGCCGAGCTTGCCACCTACTTTATAGTTTATTTAGCTTACTTTTCAACGCTGTAGAAGGAGGCGAATTTTTTTCCGAAACGTCTGTTGTGTTCTAACAGACCCTATTGCGTTATATCCCACGAGACAGAATTCGCCATAACCGTAACTCTACATGCAATATCATTGTTTAGATCATGCGAACATCTGAATGACTGCAAATGTGAAGAAATGTCCAGTGTAACGTCACCCTACGAAAGAAGGTGAATTTGAAAGTTTATGCTCCTGTTAGAGGTTGTGCTCCAACTAAATTTAAAAACAAATTCTACAACAGGCTATTTATTTGTAATGATGCAGATATTGTCTGACGATACACATGTAACAGGCTTAATGTGATGTTCTGCACAACAAAAATACACCAATGAACTTCATATGTGCATACATGTTTTTGTGGGGCAGAATGCCGAACTGGGTCAGCGATTATTTGAAGTTTTGTGAAAATAGTTTATACTCATTTTTACAGTTTCCAGTGTAGAAAAATATTTAATTTAAAATATGCTGTTAGTGTTCAAAGGGCCCCACGGTTGGCACCCTTCCATACTGTAGCATACAAAACATAAATATATTCTATATGCACTGTCAATGAATTCTTCGAGTACCGACGCCTTGCAGTTCGTGAAATTTATTCAATGCCAAGCTCATGGTTTGTACACTGTAAATATATATTATTTATTTATAGTTCCTGACTAAGTTCTACAAGTTGTAACAATGAGACCTTATTATATTTATTGAATTTTTTAACAATATCCATCGTCCTGATTTTGTTTGTGTATCTGTTTTCTTCAGTCTGCTGTGTTTTCACCAGTCATCGTCTGGTAACGGCTTCAAATGCAGTAAATACTCGCAACTTCTGTGTTCACGTCCTTACTGGCAAGCGACTGTCTCACAAATAATGCTAGATTGTCCTGCTTATAAGACCTCGGCAAGGACCGCATAGATAATACAGCTTCCAACAATTCTTCTATTTTTGTTTCAAGCAGCTGTCACACGGACCACGTAGAGAACACAGCTTCCCAGACAGTCGATTGGCGTATGTTATGAATGTGTTACCTAGCAACAGGCGTTTTAATAGTCATTACTTAACAACGAATATCTTAATTCCGTAGGCATAGAGGGAAATTTCCTTTGTCTGTTTTCGTTCTGATTCTTCTTAGTTTGTACAAATGTCTAACTTCATTGAATTTGTCTCACTCCTTTCATGCCTAATGTATCATTCGGTACATTTAGCAACGGTGAATATCCTGGGATAATCAGGTGTTCCGGAACTCTTAAGGCAACGAAATATAGGGGAAATTACGCTAGACTGGGAGCACACTTCCGGGTGAAGAGAAAAGAATTGGGCGCTGCACTCTGACAAGGGCGCGAAGGGGCTGCCTGAAACACCCATAAAGAGAGAGGAATATAAAGTCCAAGATTAATGAGATATTTTGTAGCACTGGAAGATAGATGGAACTAGCTTAGAATCGTGTGAAACTTCGGATTGTGTCACGAAAGAAGTTGATAACAATTGCTCGTTTAGAAGGCAATGACATTAGTCAGCGGTTTCCCACTCCAGGGAGCCCCTGTGGGGTTTATGGAGGACTGTTTGGCACTGGGGCATCTTTTCCTCCGAGCACTTCGGTTTCCCCTATCAATTATCATTCCGCAATGTTCCATAAGCTCATAAATCACTTGGATCTGCTAAAAGAGGCCCACGTTCCAATTAGATAATGCTTCTGTCCTATAGCAACCACAGTGCGTGATAAACAGCGAAGGAGGACGCAATGCTACAGACAAGAATAAAGCTAAAAACTTCAGAACAATGAATCAACTCGTCGAATGTGTAATTTAAGGATGAACAAAATGTAGTGCAGAAAACAAGGCAATGAGAGAAGGTAAACAGTATAGCAATGACAGAAGACAAAAATGCAAGCCTAAGAGTGAATCAACACGTGATGTCTAACATTATTACAACACAGCAGCACACTCTTTCGATAATCTAAAGTGATATTATCAGAATCTTAATCTCACATAATTGTATATAGGAATTTTAGTAAGGCCGGTCACGGTAGCCGAGCTGTCTGATGCATGTACTGTCTTCGCTCGCTTGAAACCGGGATCGTGAGTTCGAATCCTACTCAGGGCATGGATGTTTAGTTTCTGTGTGTGCGCTTTTCTATCTTTGTGTACAGGTAGAGGCCTTGCGACTAGCTGATCACCCGCCCAAGGAGTCCTACCGAATGTGTAAGATCTAGAAAAACCGAAGTGAACGGAGAAGTTCATGGAGGTAGGCCTAGGCCCACTGGGGCTGTAGTGCCAATGAAAAAAAAAATAGTAAGACTCCAATATACGTTATTTTAACATAAATTCATTATATAAGAGCAGATTTAATTTGTGCATAAAGAGGCATAAATTATTCTATAAATAATTTACAAACAATTTTAAAATATGTATGACGTTTTGTAATATGGATCTATAACAGTTACAATTCAATATTTTATGGCTTTATATTCTATCTCCTGATGAAGGCTCCGTGAGAGCCGAAACACGTTGCGTAGATGTACCGTAAGTTAAGTAAACTCAGTTGACACAAATGTGAAAGCCAGTTGTTTGTTTGATTGTTGTGTTGACGGATATATAAAAACAATATACCTCAGTGCTCAATAGGAAATGCAGTGATCTAGCTCCGATAAGCCCGCAACATATAAAAACAGAATCCACTTTACACCGTTGAGTGGAAACAGCAACATCACTCTACGTTGTGCCATTATGTAAATTGTTGAGATCTCGCTTAAATAATGCTGCTCGCAGTCTCCTCGTAAGCAGATTGCTTCTGAAGACTGGCATTGGCAGCAACAGCAGGTGTTGGCCACTTCATCGAGACAACCAAGAGACCGATTAGCTGTTGCCTACCCTCTGGACGTGTTCCTGCAAGGTAGGGCCAGCACTGAAACTCATTAAACTTCATTGAGTAAATGCCAACATATGAACTCGAGGGAATTCCCCCCTCACAGACAAAACTGACTGTTCCGACAGATGCAGCTAGAACATAATTGCTTACCTTGTGCTTGCGAGAGGTATAATCATATTTCTGTGGTCTCGCTAATACAGATTATGAGGATCTTAACAGTGTGCATCATGTTGTAGGTCATAGACAAGGTACATAAAATGTATACGAAAGTATACGGTCTACACAACAATATCTGTATTTAAAAAAAGTCGACACTCTCGTATTAGCATTTGTTTTTATTGACGCTAAATATTTCGACCCTTATATTGTGTCATCATCAGGCGCACAATGATACCAGACTCAGTTGTTGAAATGCATCTAACAATTTACATCTAATTCTTCAATAAGGATCGTTATTGTGCACTTGAGGGTTCTTAAATGCATAAATTGACTCTTTCGGTGAACAATTTTAAGTATTCAGATAACAAAAATTTAAAAAATTAGAGACTAAAGATTAAAACCGCCGGTCACTNATTGACGCTAAATATTTCGACCCTTATACTGTGTCATCATCAGGCGTACAATGATACAAGACTCAGTTCTTGAAATGCATCTAACAATTTACATCTAATTCTTCAATAAGGATCGTTATTGTGCACTTGAGGGTTCTTAAATGCATAAATTGACTCTTTCGGTGAACAATTTTAAGTATTCAGATAACAAAAATTTAAAAAATTAGAGACTAAAGATTAAAACCGCCGGTCACTGTAGCCGAGCGCTCTAAGGCGTGCACTGTCTTCGCTCGCTCGGAAGCCGAGATCGTGGGTTCGAATCCCACTGAGGGCATGGATATTTGTGTGCGTTTTTCTGTGTTTGCGATGAGCTGATCACTCGCCCAAGGAGTCCTACCGTATGTGTAAGATCTAGAAAAACCGAAGTGAACGGAGTTCATGGAGGTAGGCCTAGGCCCACTGCGGCTGTAGTGCCAAGTGGGTGGGAGGAAAAAGATTAAAACCTAAAAATTAAAATTGTACTAAAATGGAAATAAAGTATTTTGCGATAAATCTCTCTAAAACTTCGTGACCGCTACGTATTGACCTGATTTTCTGGTGGTAGAGGCTACTATAGGTTTGGGCGCCGGCGTGTCAGGATCTTCTCGCATAAGTTAGTTCGTGTGGTCTTGACTTTACTATCATCTTGTGGAGCTTATGTTCGTTATACTGTATGTCACCCAACAAGTTGTTTATTTGGAGTGATGTATATTAGATTTTCTTATGATGATATGTATACGGACTGCTGCCTGTGTTGATGTCGCTATGTTCCAGCGCGAGATTTTGACGAATTTTTTTAAACACTCCCGAACACGAAAAACGGTTCCTGGAACGTCACCTCTACCTCTGTATATCTGCGTACGTACGCATCGAAATTCGTAGCATCAATATATTCCTAGCTGCCGCCTATATAACCTAGAATACTATAACTAATTAATTAATCCTGGTAAGACAAAGGTTTCCCGTAAGCATGTAGGCCTATGCTGTATGTGTGATACTTACTCTTGACAAAGGCGAAGCCAGTTCACAAGAGACAAACCCATCCTCTCGTCAGAGAAGATGTTACATCAGGACTATGACCTCAAGGGTTCATTTTCCAAAAACTTCTGTTCGTTAACCTCAAGGGACTTCGCGTCAAAACGTACTGATTAATGGCAAACTGTCAGTCGTAAAATAATTTTGACTCTGACCCTGACTAATTAACTAAATGCGTTGCTAACTGCATGAAGCGTCCGTTATGCGCCCACCAGACTACAGGATATCTTAACAGTGGAGNGGGATAAAAATGAATTCAGTTCAAAATATAAACGGACTTAATTTATAAATTATTAATAGAGATATTCAGTTTACAGTTTTAAGAGTCAATACACTGAGTCTGGGGGCTTTCATATGTAATTCAATAATTGTAATGTGTCAGGAATATTTGTCACAATTGTGTACATAGGCTCCTCATTCGAAAGCCATGTCTTCAATATTATTCTCCCTTAAATTATGGGTTTAGTATGAAAGTTCCCTTCCCAGGTCTACTCTTGTGACCTTAGAGACAATATGCATAACTCAGAAGATGTACGAGTAAGTGTAGTAAATTTTCAAGACATTCGTCGATATGCTCCAAACACCCACTCACTGATCACTAGTCAGCAAGGTGTTTTTTTATTGCTAGTGGGGTGGGACTAAGTCCCTTGTACTGCGGCCACTTCTGGCCTATTGTACCAGCCCCAGATGATAGGTGAGGCTGATTGTGGAGCAATTGGTGGAATGAAGATTGGCAGGGGAAACTGAGGTACTCGGAGAATACCTGCCCCAGCGCCACTTTGTCCACCACAAATCCCACTTGACCAGACCCGGGATGGAATCCGGGCTGCCGCGGTGGGAAGCCAGCGACTAACTGCCTGAGCTATGGCGCGGCCTCATAGTCAGCAAGGTAACACAAAACTAAAATCTGTCTACGTTGAGAACGGAAGTGTGACATTGTTTGTTAGTGACTTAGGTAGGTACGTCATTATAAATTTATTAGATTTTAGTTCCCATATTCAAACGCCGGTGCCTACAGAATACATGCTGCTTTCTGGTATGTAGAGCAAATGGACTTCAACTTCTTGAATCCATTCATACGCGTTGGTTCCAAATGTGGACACAAAAACTTTTGGATCACGGCACACTTCTTTTTTGCAAACATAGTGCGCCTTCTTCGCTTTTTCATATGCTGTCTCAATTTTCGTCGTGCTTATTCTCATTTAAATAACGCCATTATTTGAAGTTCCCCCCCCCCAAAGTGGTATCTGGCTTCATGCATGTTAAACACAAAAAAAAAAATACAGTTGATAAGAAAACTGTCAGGTTTTTAATTTTTCAGCGACTTCTTTCTGTCAAATGTACGCCATAGTTGTTAAAAAAATATTTCGTCTATTTTCTAAATGCAACGACGAGGTACATAGGCCTCTACTACAATAGAGGGAATGTGTTATCTGCGTGGTCCGTGCCGAGCCTATATAGGACGCAGTGATACTGCTCGACAGGATCTTCGTCAGGAAGGCGTCGTTCACGGCAGTTCAATAGTTGAAGACTTCATGTGTTATCACTGTTCGTAGTTATGAATTGTTATAGTTACAGTAAGATTGTGTAGTTACGACCTCTAAGTTGTTAATAAAGCAATTACCAATTCGAAACCCATCTCTAGTCAATGGAACACGTGATTTCTAGCTCGAAATGTTACATCTATATATAGAAGTTGTTATATAGGCCTTTGGTGTATCGTAAACACAAACTAAACTGCGTGTTGATATTGAAGTCAAGATAATGTGAAAGCAAAAAAGTAATGTGGAACTAAGTCAGATCTCGGGAAAGGAGAAGAACTGTGACAACGCAAGGAATAGAGTAAAGTTAAACAAAGCACATCAGAAGGAACGTGAAGAAGGGCCGACCTCTTGCAAGGCGGCCAAACTTCCATGTAAACATTAGCATGGCAGCGAGAACTCTTGTCTTCTCTTTGACTTCCTACTTCTGAAGTCGGTTCTTGTCTCGATGATGCCAGGAAGGTCATTAGACGGAATATCAATTTAACTTATAATTATCCGTTAGTTTTAACGTACTTCATTCAGAAAGCATCGAGGAAGCGTACAGTGAGAAAGATAAGGCAAAGGGGAGCGAGCTTAAAGTGACATTCACATTTATACAAATAGATTTCCTTTGGGTCTCTTAAACCTTCAAGTGGAGACGGGACTCCTGAATGTACGTGCAGAAGCGTGTAGTATAATTGAGGGAATGCCACTGGAATTTGTCAAAAAGTACCTCGAATTTCATGTGTACTTATAGCACACAATATCCTTCAAGAAACATGAAAAGTTTTTTCATTTGTAGCTTGTTAAAGAACATCATTATTATGTAAGCTTTGAGGTTTTCACGGCGGTGACTATGAAGAATGCCGTCTTCTGGGATGTGGCACCGTGTAGATATTTTGTTAACCGACGTTTCGGAAGAAGGTATCGCCTCAGTTTTCAAGGTATATAAAATCCGCGAGCCATAAACGAGTTGCTGACGTTGGTTTATCGCTCGCAGATTAAATTGTCCCAACAATCTTTATCCTAAGATTAAACTTTTCAGGGTTCTGTAAGCTGTGTCACTGCTTAGTTCGGAAAATTGCGACGTTTCAGAGGAACATGTCTTCCCCTTCTTCAGTATCGAAGAGAGAGGAATGTGTTCCTTCGTATAGTCGAGGATTTCCGAACCTGCAGGTCATTACAACCCTCAAGGCCGTACTTTTGAGTTCAGCGCAGTTCTTGAACACACGTTACATTCAAAATCCTTTCAAGAGTACTGAAGGTGAAACTTGAGGGCAGACAAGTCATCATCCGAACATTGTAATAAATTGTATCCATCCACTTCAACTTTCGGAAAGCTGGGTTACACGTCACGGAATCAGCTGAAATTGAAGTGTGACTTAAAGAAAGCATAGTCTGAAATTTCGGACGTGGAGATGGTGCAACACAACACGAAGACTGAGAAACGTGAATTGTTTCACTTTCTCCCAGAAGCACAGGTGCAGTATTACAATATTCAGGAGATGAAATAGTAGTCACACGGACTCACAATTACGAGTTCATTTCACGAAAACTGTACAAAAAAGGACTAACCTATAATTCTGGGCCGCGCCATAGCTCAAGCAGTTAGTCGCTGGCTTCCCACCGCGGGTGTGGTCAAGTGAGATTTGTGGTGGACAAAGTGGCGCTGGGGCAGGTTTTCTCCGAGTACTTCGGTTTCCCCTGCCAATCTTCATTCCACCAATTGCTCCACAGTCACTCTCACCTACTTACTTTTTTACTTTTACTCACTAACACACCATTCTATCTCTCGCTTTAAACCTGAGAGATTTACAGGACTTAAGTCAATCAGTCGGTTACACAAAATTTGTGAACTTGTCTGCTTCTAAGCGGAATCTTAATCACAGGTAATCGCTGTAATAACCCCAAAATATGTTGCTTATTCAACAAAAGCTACGACTGAAGTGAAAAGTTTAATATAAAGAACTTATCAATATAACATATTACGTCGTATTTTCTCAACATAACTCACGCAGTTGGCCAGATTAGGGGCTTAGGAACCTGCATTTGTCATCGCATCTGCACGCATATGGGACACGTGACCACGGTGTTGCGTGACTCACCGGAAGGAGGAATCACGTGAGACGCACACGTGGAAGCTGTGGTATAGCGCGTTCTTGTGGACGACAAGTTACAAAATGTCGACTTCAACGTCAGTGAAGCTATCGCACTTGTGGAACGTAATGTTCTCAGGAATTTCCAAACTTGTCACGTGACAACGTGTTGTCCGGAGAAGGTACTCAACTGCCTGGAAGAATGTGCGGTCACCATCTTAAGGGTTCACACGGAACATGGGACCAGACCTCCTTAAATGTTTAATTTCTTCGAAACTGAGAATGGAGGCAAAATGTTCTCCGAAAAGTCGGTAACGGTCTAGAATGTTACAGGGAGTTAACCCAAGAACAGTGTGATCTGCGCAGTCGCAGTTCGAGGTAAAGACGGCATGCCTGTCAGAGTCATCTCGTCACAAACGAATTCTCCTTTTGTTAGTCAAATCTGAAGATAAATGAAAACCGGATGAGAAGTTTAAATGTTATCAAAATATTCTGGTGAGAGGCACGCCGTAGTGAAGTCGATTGAGGCGCTATGCTACAAGCTGGATGGTTGCTGATTCTATTCATTAGCCCTCTGTATGCATTGTGTAGGGAGCTAGATGGGCCTCAGAGACGGGTTGATGCTGTAGAGAACAGAAAAGTTGAGTAATGTGTATTTAGTACAACTCTCTGTGCCGACAAGAAATAGCTATAAAAAAGTCTGAAAGGAAGAGCTTGAACTTGTTTCATTCCACGAAGTACAATGATGTTATCATCGACTGGTCTCTTATTTACGATGGAAACTGATAAAGTGTTCTTCGAAACTTCGCCCAGCACTCAGGTTCACACTAATGGGCTTTATCATGTCTCGATCCGATGTTTGAAATTGACTTGGTGGTTTAGTTTGTGCTACAGTATATTAGGGAATCGTTGAAACTGTAGCGGTAAAGTAAATCGAACTCTTGTCTCTAGACCTTCAAAAAACTATTATAAAACTAGGGAGACCACCTCAGAAAACAGCAAAGTACAGGCTACAGTCAGTGTAGAGACAAACACTGTTTGAATGCTGTAGCGTGAAGAGAAGTTTCTAGGCAACGATCGCAATAAGAGACATGTGTTGCTTGGTAACAACCAGTAAACACGTGAACACTATCGGAGCATCAAGAAAACAACTCCAGTTTCTATGCAACGGCGAGGTAAACATGCTCATACCTCTATAATAAAAGATGAATTATTAGGAAACGGTGGTTTCTGTTGGGTTCGCCCAAGTGTATATAACGAGAACCTCAGGCATCTGAGTTAATGTACCCGTGTGGATGCGGGTTTGAGTACCTCCACCGTAACCCTGCGAGTCTTAGGAGGCGACGAAAATGGAAGTCTCAAATCTGAGACACTAAATATGATCGCGAGTCCTAAGGGACTCGGACCCGAGAAAGACTGCGCTGGCAAGGACCAGCAACATATAAAAAAGACAGACCCATCCTCTCTTGAGAGAGGGTTCCCACAAAAACAAGACCGTAACAGTCAAACAGTAATAAATATGTGGTCGTGTGCCCCAGACGGGGCTCGACACCAAGACTGACTGACTGACCGACCAACCGACAGTCGCAGTGTGACTTTGACTCTGACTCTGTGAGTTCGGCAGATGGAAGCTACGTACTTAGCTCAGCCAGAGAGGTCAGCAGCCTCTGGACACGAAAACTGAGGTTGGTGCATCGTTGGAAGCCGCTACCAAGCAACGGAGTGATGACCGTTACTAAGAACACTAGTCTGTGTGTGTGACAGTGATTTGTAAAGTGTAGTCACAAGTTGTGTGTTACATTGTTCAATAAATCCGTTTACCAATTCAAACCCCGTCTATGATCACTCGATCGCGTGACATCACTTACATAAATATTTATTTGTTTATTCTATTATGTATAACGACACTGACAGTAACTGAAAGAATGCAGTGTTGGTGGAATGAAGGTCAGAGAATATTCATGGCAATATAAGCAGAACCTGAACTGGAGTACCAAGTACAGCGAAGGGCCGAAATTCGAATGCCCAGACAAATAATGGACTATCAGCTTCAGAGAACGCGGTGCAGTGCACGACTCAAGAAAAGATGGCAACTCCTAAATTGAGGAGCAGCAACAGGACTTGGGGCCTAGTACTTTGTGTAGAAGAAGAAGACATGGTTATGGTGACGTATGTAGAATAAAATGATCGTACCCCTTTTTAGAATACCACCACAACAATTTCCCGGAAGGAATATGGAAAATCTTAAAGAACCTCAGTCATATTAGTGGTTATTCTAGTCGAGATTCGAACTAGGGTCCTTTCGAATACAAGTCAGAAGGTTTAGGGCTGTAACCGCCATTGTCTCTTACAATTATCTAAATCTGTTTGGAACTGACTATTGTGCATTCCAGTGGGATCCACATTTGTGCGTATTTTCAATGCGTAGGATCACTTGGAGCGAACAAGTGAGTGTCGCAATAACAATAAGGCTCCGTACTTGTATCGGAGAGCTTCTTTCCCGGGCAGTGGCTCTGTTGATTAATTTTTGTTTTCAGTTCCATCAAATAAATTCCTGGGTAATATCACGGTTAGTGTATGTACTCGGGAACAATGACAGCGTCACAATATAAACCACTAAAATGTACTGTTAGTGAAGAAGAGGTCATAATTCGGGTCAATCGTCATAGAAAATAAGGGATGAATTTGATTGACAGGGACTCAAACTAAATGCTCATGTCCTGCTGGATAGTCACAGTCAATATGCGGAAAATTTCCTTTCTGTGACAGACAGACAGACAGACAGGACGTCTCTATCTATACGCGTCAATTTTGTCCTCGTTATGCTGAGAAGGCATCTGATTACTTGAGCCTTTTATGTTGCTAGTGGAGTGGGACTAAGTCCCTTGTACTGCCGCCACTTCTGGCCTATTGTACCAGCTCCAGATGATAATTGAGGGAGATTGTGGAGCAATTGGTAGAATGAAGATTGGCAAGGGAAATAGAAGTACTCCGATAAATCCTGCTCCAGCGCCTCTTTGTCCACCACAAATCCCATTTGACCAGACCCAGGATCGAACACGGGCCGCCGCGGTGGGAAGCCAGCGACTAACCGCTTGAGCTATGGCACTGCCCTATTTCAGACTTACTTTTATTTGAAGTCATAAATGCTATTTCCGGTTGGGCTCACTCAATGCCGCGACGTTCAGCCCAGTCTCTTCTAGACTGAGCCATGTTCTGTAACATGGACGTCTGAAATCGTGTAATTTTGCAGGAAAAGAAGCAGCATTCAATTTTACGTACCTTGAATTTTAAAATATAAAGTCAAATAAATGCGTTTAACAAACAAACACTACACAGGAAATTCGCTTTTTGGTCTACGGAACATCGCTACTACGAAACTGCTGTCGTGTCCTCGTTCCACTGCAGTCCGTTTGGGGAAAGCTGGCGGAGACTTCAATTTCATACTACAAGAGCTGCAGCTGCCACTACAGTTCCACTCCGAGACAGGAGACTTCTGAAGAGAAGAAAGCAACATCAAACTCCACCCCCCTCCCGCCAAATTCTTCTAAATATTTAACACGCCCGGATTTCACCCCCTTACCTTCTTTGCTTCTTCATTCTATTAACATCTGTTCGATCTTTTCAAGTTCAAGCCAACTTTCCTGAAGGATCGCGCTAAGCCGCTTTTACAAAGGGTAATTTTGCATAATTTATGAGGTGAGAAGTGGATATCTCGCGATTCTGACATGCGGTCTAAGTTTGCGGTTGCTGCTGTTCTTTTATGAGTATTGATTTGTTATTAGTCTCTTGCTCTTCAACACTTTAACGAGCTTTGTGGAGCTGTTTTCTCTCAAGCCTTTTTCTTGGGGCGACTGCGGTCAGTCTACAAGACAAGACCATTTTGAAATATATAATTCTTATCGCAATAAGAGGAACGAGTGAAGAATATTACATTAAATTAAATTCTGGAATTAATGTCTAATATAGAATCCTTTTTACGCCATTGTCTTCTCCTCTGCTATGTTTGTTTCTCGTAAAGAAAAATCTATCTAAGCCTACCGCTGCTTCGTTGCTAGGCAGCCATAATGCATAAAGCGATATAATTTATAATTAGAAGTGGTAAAACTATCCCTGTAATAGACATTTGAGTCTTATAGGCTTGTGAGACGTCGATACGCTAACAGTTTCTACACAATCGGCTCACAGATGGCGGTAAGGTTGTAAACCTTACACGCCGGTCACCCTTTACCCCCAGGAAGATTCCTGGTACTCATTTCTATTAAAGGCTAAGTCAACCCTAGGCCACAATGAGGCTGGAAGGAATAGGTAAACTGAAAAATTCCGTGGCCTCATCGTGAATCGAACCCTTGACCTACAGAACTAACTATGAGGAAAATGTATGTAAAATAACAACGGGATTACGTAGCGGTTGTAATTTTCATAGTTGGTCAGAATCTCGATAGGAACACCTGCTACAATGACTGAAGTTTTTCGCTGATTGCCTTAGTCTCTCAAGGTGAATGACTGGACAGAAATTTGACTAGGCCACAGCCGCTTCCTTCCAAATCCCTCCCAATTCTTCTGTCGCCTTACTATTGAACGTTACGTGATCTTCGTAGCTCCTGACAACGTCATAAAATAAAAGCCCCCCCCCAAAATTAAAGAAATTCATAATAAATTTAGATACAACACACCAAAGTGTTTTATTAGATTAACTTTCTTGCTTATTTTCATCCATAATCTGCAAAAGTAAAGTTTTCTTGCATTTAATTTGTTAAGTAAAAACGTGGGCATGCAAGCAGAGCACATTATTGGGATCTGTCACCAGGCAACGACTGACGAAGACACAGCAGACTGAAAAACTTAATACATGCTGCCGTGAAATGTTGAGTATGTGAATTAGCGATAGCGCTATAATTAATCTAGTTACTATTTGTGACTGTTCTATAAATTAAATTATCATTCCAAATTCCGTCTATATTCACTTATACACTTAACAATATACATGCAGAAACGTAAATCCAACCAATGTGGCTATGCTTTCTGTTGAAAGGAATACTGTAGGAAGAGCGACACGTACTGATCAGTGAGAAGGTTTCGATGGAATTGTTGCTGATGCATTAGAAGCAGATGGAATCCATAGAAAAACTACGGCCGTGGAAGAAAATATGTCCGAAAGTGAAGTTACAGCATTGTCTGGAGAATTTTTTAACTGAAATTACATTTGTGGTAATCCTTCCTAATGAAACAGCTGAAGACGTGTGTCGAAAGTTGTAAGCGAAACCTGCCACTCTAACCCAAATGGCGATATTAACTCGTCCTCTATACTCGCCGTTATGTGCCTGATCCTTAAACGAGTGTTCCGCCAGGAGCTCCGGTCAAAGTTAAACAGCTAAAGACAAGCGGTCGAAATTTATGAATGATTCATGTAATGTTGAGCAGAAAGAAGTTACGTAATCCCTAATTCATTCCCCTGCCCGGATCTGAAAACCTTCCACATAAAGCATAAAGAAGGGCGGAAGATAAAAGGGAGAGATGCAAAAGGAAAGGAAATTAGATTCTGCTTTGTAAGAAAAATTCTCTTGTTAATCCCTTATATATGTACAGTATATAGAGATTCAGGTTATATCTTAAAGAAACCCCATTTTATCTCCTTTACAGAGATTTGTAAATTAATGAAAATAGACGATCCTTCCTTTGAGAACAAAAGAGTACACAGTAGGCCGAATCCTGGGTCACTGTCTACTGGAACACATGGTGAATACAGACACTAATTTCCGTTAAATAATTAGGGGAAGTTTATAATATATTCATTAATTTCTGTTCGGCCCAATCATTATCCTCAGCAGCCTATTTTTGAAACACTCTCATTCTGTCTTGTTATTTTAATGTTAGAGACCTAGTTTCATCACAATAATAAGCCACATACAAGGATAAATAAAATGTATATTTGACGGTGAAAGATCCAGAAATTTTTCACATGCACAGTGGGTTCTTAAACTTAAGATATTAATAAGAAACAGTTTTGTTACTGATCTCTCAAAAGACTCACTACGCTTGGAATGAAACTCCACATAGGCAACGGGTGTGAGAGAATAGAACTTATCTTTTAGTGTAAGGCCTGCCTCTAACCTGAATACTACTTACGTTCCTATTTAATTTCATTAAGAAACTGGCATAGACTGTCACAGTCGAATGTACTGCAATTATTTTCACGTGATGAAGTGTCACATTCTGCCATCAGCCACTGTTTGCGAGCATACATACGTTTCTGCCGGTAATCGCGCCCCTTAGCTAGTGCCGAGGTCAAGAAACTGATGTAGTATTTAATTAGTTAAACACAAGGTCAACTTTACTTTCCTTTTTTACTTACTTTACTTAGCATTAACTGCAGAATGTAAAAATTGGAAACATCTTTCACATATTTGAATACCGTGCACAATTTACTACAATAAAACCTGTCTATATACTTTAAAATTTATGTTGTTTGTTCTATATTAATGTAAAATAACTTGAAAGTAATATGATGTTACCTGCAGCAAACTTGGATTTATAGGAAGGATAAATTAGGGTATAGCGTTCACCGGTCGACATATTTGTACCGCTGTGTAACACTAATGCATCTGGTGCTCTGTACTCATAATACATATCCGCGGAACTCTTTATGGCTGCCGTCACACTGTGCATGAACACGTGCTACAGTAAGCAATATAATCCCTCAAATGGAAAGTGGGTTCAGGCGCGCCAGTAACAGGTAAATTCCTGTACAACGTACGCAGTAATAAAGTGCGTGGACAGTAATCATGCGTTGACATATGGGACGAATCTGGTGAGTAGTGTGTCGTATTTGTCTGTAATTACACTGACTTTAAAATTAACAACAATAACAATTATGATGGCCGGTCATGGTAGCCGAGCACTCTGAGGCATGTACTGTTTTCCCTCGCTTGGAAACCGGGATCGTGGGTTCGAATCCCACTCAGGGCATGGATGTTTGTTTGTCTGTGTGCGTTTTTCTGTGTTTGTGTACAGGTAGAGGCCTTGCGACGAGTTGATCACCCGCCCAAGGAGTCCTACCGAATGTGTAAGATCTAGAAAAACCGAAGTGAACGTAGAAGTTCATGGAGGTAGGCCTAGGTCCACTGAGGCTGTAGTGCCAAGGGAAAAAAATAACTATGATGAGTGTAATATTAAAAGTAATAATAAAAGAATGTCTAGTAATAGAGATGTGTTCATATCCGTTAATTACACAGACTTTAAAGTAATAGTCTGATGATGATGCTAATAATAATAAAACGTTCTCCTTGTGCTGAACCAATTAGTCACTACGCCATGAAGAATTATGTGGGAGAAGACATGAATATGGATCCATATTTTCTTGACATCCTGTGGCTAATGAACTCTACCATCTTAATTGCTGATATGATTCTCTTATGTGCGAGAAACCTGAGCCTGATTAATGATTTTCATTCAACTTTCCGTACAAAAATGTATATTCACCTGCTGATTCAATGCCATTTCCGCCCCATCTGACCTCCTATACTTCCACTAAATCTAACCTTTATTTTGAGATTTGTTCCACCAATACCCTGAACGAACCTGCCCTATACATACTTCTCACATTTCAAGTACAAAATTTCATATCCATTTTCTTTCGCTTAAGGCTGGGGCCACACGAGCGCACAAAATGCATCCGTTGCAACGAACGTACTTTATGACAGACGTTGCTGACGACACCACACAGTTGCTGAATGCGGTGCGTAGTTTTATCTGCAACGGAGCCAGAAGGAAGCGCAGCATCCTCCTGGCTTGTTTATTTCTACAACAGACGTCACGACGTTCGTTATAACGGACGCATTTTGTGCTCTCATGTGGTCCCAGCGTTAGTCGTATATCCAAGTCCGAGGCTTCTTGCAAGTTTTCGTAACAAGCTAATATTTTACGGTGCGTTGTTGGCCGCACGCCCAACCCCCAAGCTGGAGAACCACCCATTGTCGGCTATCCGCGACTGCTTATTCAATATATTCGCAGCTGCCCTCCATGTCTGGAGGGCGTCTCCTCCATCCGCAACCTGAGGACGCGCCATGCCGTGGTGACAAGAGACCCACCTAACATGGATTGTCGGGTACTGAGAATTTTTTTAAAAAGAGTCATAAATAAACAGATATTGTGGCATCGATCCCGATGCTAGGCAATGACCAATAGAGGAGCAGCTGTAGACAGGGGTTACTGAGTAAAAGCTTCGCAAACAATTGGAAAACAACAGCAGAGGAACGGTGTTTTCTGTGCCGTTCTTGTCGAGATGTTATAAGCAAGAAAGATATTGAAGTCGACAGTTCATAAGAGACAAACCCATCCTATCGTCAGGGATATCACATAACGACAATGACAGCAAGGGTTAGGTTACAAAAATATCTTTGATTGTAAGTCTCAAAATTCTTGGCGCCATGACGAACTGCTTAGCTGTAATTCGTCAGTCTTAAAGTTACCCTGAATTGACAGTTGGAGCAATAAGTTAGTTGTGAGATAGTCTCCAGTCGTTAAGAACGTAAGCACTGAAGTAGAGGACATTGTTGAGATCCGTCACTAGGCAACGGCTGGTGAAGACATAGCAAACTATATAGGCTTTATATGTGTTGCGGTTACATTGATCTTTGGAATGTTTAAGTCGGTACGATTGTCGTGGTTATTTTTAATTACCTTCTATACGTGTTCAGTAAATTCGATTACCAATCCAAACTCCGACTGTATTCACTCATACACATGTCAATATCCATAACTGAAGGTTTAGGAACAAAATGGAATTTAATGCAAGAAAAAAATTAAAGAAAGAAATAAAATAAAAGATAATTTTAATACACGGAGATTTGTAGCAGATGGTATGGACCATTGTAGCATCATCAGATCTCTTAAGGTACATACAATCTAGTGCAGTCGGGGATACTTGTATCGGTCGGTCAAGGTCATCTCTCTTTCTCCTCCAAATCCACTAGTTTTCCCAGCGCCTCTCTTCTTAAATACGAAGGCATTTAAATAGGTTATGCAGGTAGCGAAGTGTGGCCCTACAGATCAGTAGTGGGAGATAGTATGAAGTCGACCTGCCAAAATAAATGACTCCGAATATACACGAAAACACACGCAATTTCCTTTTATATACCGATCCTGGAGAGCTGCTGGCCTGTTTCATATGTAGGGATACTGATATTGACACATTCTGGAAGTATTGATGAAGCTCATAATGGGATTAAACAGCCGCACGTGACAAGTGTCGATACCTGCCGGTTCGTGCCACCTCTCGAGCACTGCGTGCACCGTGCATATGCGTCACCGATTGCGAAACGTTACTTCTGACATGCGATTGGTTGGAAATGTTGCAACGCGCCGCTATGAACTTTAAAATAAGTGAGAGATTCTTGAAGTATTTAACGATTCTTTGTAGGGTAGAAACTATGATCCATTGTAAAATGTTATTCCAGTATTTTCATTGAATCCACGAAGGCCCTTAGACAAGCAGTCGACATGAAGTTGATAAAAGTAAATTGCAAGAGAGGAACCATCTGCATTACTATGACGTTACGGTAAAATGCTATTAATGAAAAACTACGATTTATACAATTTGACGTAAATGGAACCTCATCGCCTGAAGGAGGTCAATGCAATATATTTATACATAACACAAATTAAGAAATATTTCATTTGATGTTATATTCCTGGATAGATAGCTTGTACTTCTGTCCTGCACATTATCATCCATCTCCAGTGCGTGTATAACTCAGGTTCCGTGGCGGCTACACTCATATGATACTGCACAAGAAGTCGTCAGGTCTCGGATACATGCGATAAGAAAGTCAAGGAATTTCATTTCCTGTCTCTTAACTCAAGAATTCTCATTCCTCTACATATCATGACAAAAGAAATGGTGGTCTTCTCAGCCATGAAATCCTGCCTGAAGAAAAATAATTTTCACTATTTTACCATCTCCCCAAATTCCGAAAACCTATAAAGGCAGTAATCTACCATCTTGCACCAGTCACGCAAGCGGAAGCTAATTCCAACGACCTTGAGTAATCAGGCTTCAACGTCATCAACGTGGGGCAAATGACGGCCACTCAAACAGCACCAAAAGGAAACCCCACATTGTGACACTCACTCCTATTCCTTGTTACCTCAATAGCCTCGGCCATATTGTCATCAAGGTATGTAGAGTTCGGACTTGTTTTAGGCATTGCTGCAACTGTTAACATTTTGGACATGTCTGGACCAATGTAAGTGGCCTACTGTAGAAGGAGTCGCAAGAAAAGACGAATGCAGAATCTGTTCCCAGTTGCAGCAACTGCGCACTAGGAAAATTATAGTAAACTCATCTGCCATTATTCCGAATCTGAAGCCATGCGAGTGAAAAACTGCAAAGGAGAAGAGCACGAGCTCCAAAGAGAATTCTTGTCTAAATTCACCTCATCAGGACAGTCCTATGCAGCTGCACTGCGTCAAGACACAGCACCAGTAACTACAGCAACGGACACAGATGGGAAAAGGGTGAGGCACCGTGTGGAACAGCATCTGTCACAGCAGCAAATTCTGTCAGAAGAGTCTCCTGTTCAGACGAATAATGACAAGTTAAAAGTCACCGCGGTAGTGCAACATATCATGACAGAGCTCAGTGAAGCTGTGTCAAAAAAAGACAATATAATGGTTATTACAAAAATAGTACTTAAAGCAATGAAACAAAATGGCTGCTAGAGTTCACAGGCAGCTCAAAGTCATAGCAGCGTTACGAGTTCAGTAAATATCTGCAAGTCTTACTTATATCACTATCATGCCACATTCCGGACGAAAAAATTTGCCTTCTTACCAGGAAGAGATAGGACATTATAACTACTGCGCTTCACAGAAGATATTAGTGACAAATTCAATGAGCGGGCATACACAACAGCCATATTGCTTGACGTGTCAAATACGTACATATGACGCTTACATACTCACATAACCCGAATAACTCAACATTCTTTGAAGCTCTTGACAGTTACTCAGTTAGTGGAGTTGCAGAAGGCAAAGCAGAGACTAAAATTGAAGCTGACAGCAGTAGTTTGGGCAAGTAATTTGTCGTGATAAAATACCATATACAACTGAAAAATGCAGTTTTTCTAGAAAATTTCGGTTCTCTTTATTATTTGGTCTTCTATTGCCTCTATTATTTTGACATTTTCTGTTTCCATACCTATATATCATGCATATACAGCTTCGAATTGACACTGTCAGTAACTCACGCTATTTACTTGCACAGAAAATATGGGAGTGAAGGCAGTGAAGACTCCGAACAAGGCCGAGAGAAATTACTGGGCAACTCGACGGGAACTACCTGCAACCGTGACGAAACTAGAACATTTCCATAAGAGTCCTGCTGCACACCGACCACTCCGTACTAACCTGGCTTATGAGCTTTAAGAGCCTGGAGGAACAAACCGCACGTTGGACTCAGCGCTTACAAGAGTACAACTTCACTTCCGAGCACCGGAAAAGCCGGAAACACAAAACTGCTGATTCCCTTTCCTGACGACCACAAAAAGCAAACGTTCAAAGAAAGCATAAATGCGACCATTTGGATAAACAGACAAATGACGTTAAACCAATATTTAAATATACTCCGGTAAACAATCTGAATGTACACAATCCGAATTGGTGTGGACCAGCACAGAGCTGTCTTCACACTCGAGTTGCTGGAGGTGCCACTAGAGTTACCAGAGAGTTTGCTAATCACATCAAACTAACTACATGCTTAAATAGACGGTTAGTAGTTAGGAACTATTGCGCTCGATCACGAGCAACAGGTGCAAGCGAATTAGTTCAAGCGATATCCATTCTGAAATCTGTTCTGGAGCTGCACGCTTTGAATCTCGTGCGGACACCGACAATTTTTACTGAGTAGTAGGTTTTAGTAGTCAATGCAGAAAAACTCCAGGTTTGTGCCTTAAATAAAGCTACTGACACTTCCTGTCTTTCCACGTGCCCTTTTGTGACTTTATAAACACTGTGGATGTTCTAATGCATTGGGATTATGTGTGTGTGTGTCGCAGTAACCTGTGTACTTCTGGTTAATGCACATGTTTCGATTTGCTTTGTGTGTACTTTGTTTTGTACTGTTCCCAGAATCTAATTTCCTTGTCTGTGTCAGTGTCAGGTCTACTGACACCGGCTGAACACCGTATTGCGGTAAATAATAATAATAATAATAATAATAATAATAATAATAATAATAATAATAATAAAGTATACGCGACTAAGCTACGGTGAAGGAATTTTTTTCTTTTACGATACAGCCCCAATTTGGGCCTTGGCCTACCTCAATCAAACTCTCCGTTTCATTTCGGTTTACTAGATCTTAGACATGCGGTAGGACTCCTTGGGCGGGTGATCAGCTCGTTGCAAGGCCTCTACTTGTATACAGACACAGAAAATCGCACACACATACACACAAACAATAAATAACCATGTAAGATTTGAGGTTTCACGGCGGAGGCTATGAAGAAAGCAGTCTTCTGGGATGTGGCACAGTGTAAATGTGGTGTTAATCGACGTTTCGGAGGAACATATCGCCTCCAACTTCAGGGTAGAACGAAAAATAAGGAAATCCTCAAGCGAAGAGACTGTGAGAACCGGTACAAGCAGATTGCTTGTACCCTGAAGATAGAGGCGATACATTCCTCCGAAACGTCGGTTAACATCATATGTACACGGTGCCACATCCCAGAAGACTGCTTTCTTCAATAAATAACCATGTCCCGAGTGGGACTCGAAGCCTTGTTCCTGGTTTCCGAGCGAGAGAAGACAGTGCATGCCTTAGGCATGAAGGCACCAACCATGAAGGCATAAGCTAAGTGAGTTCAAGGCCGTGTGTATAGTACCAATTACCGACAGCCCGCCGTTAAATGTTCTAGAAGCAAACAACTAATTATTAAGAAAATTCGGCAGAAAGGTCAGGGTTAGAGAGAAACATGTACAATATTTCTGAGAATCGCACTTCATCAGAACTGGAACGGTTTCAGGCTGCTGTATGTGGAAATGTGTGTCCAGGGACGTCACTTCCCGGTACTGCATTTCCGGCGGCCGTGCAAACAGGCGACTGGCGCCGGACAATATCTACGTTCCGTGGAGCAGGTGCCCTCGTTCTCTCAGTCCAGCATCGTAACATGAAGCGTGGCATCCGAAATATTTATGTATGGCGCCATGTAATAAATTATTTGATCATATCAGTCTGGATCGTCGAGTTTTGAACCCTTACCATGTCGTGACGTGTATTCTTCACGTAACCGGGCGGGTCCCCTAGATGTGCAATGACAGACATGTCACGTCCTCACTCTGAAGCAGTAAGTGTCACTCTTGGTACGAAGGCGCTACTGAATATTACTTACTCTCTACCGGCTTGAAATTTCATTGATAAAATTCGAAAGTATCACTAGTCTTCACTAGTCGTAACCATATATAGTTCCTACAATCTCAAGATTATCGTAACTACAACATATGTAACTTCACATACTAAACCTTCTAATTTACTTCACTGCTATTCCCTTGGAACTTCAGAACTCAGGTGAAGTCAAAAACAANTGGGTTTTCGGACTTTATCCATCGTCCTGGTTTTAAGATAACTGAGAAGAACACGACGTTTCGGAAACTGGATCTGTTTCCGTCCTCAGGTGTGGGAAAACACCTCTTCTGTTGGACCCCTTAGAAAGAGCTAGCCTCAATACACAGAGATACTGGACCAGTGAATGAGGCTAGCTCAATCAAATGACGGGTCTGTCATTTATACATACCGCTGGTCCTTGTCAGCACAGTCTTTCTCGGTCCGAGTCCTTTGGGACTCACGAATATATTGAAGTAAATTTCCATTCCCGTATTCTCTCATACCCCTTCAGCACGGACCACACACAGAAAAAACAACCCCTCTATTGTTGCATGGCTAAGATCAGCTTGCAAATGATAACGTCCTAGCTTCCTCTCCAGTCCATTGTTGCCTAGCAACGAGCTATAGATATTCGTTCTGTTGTTGCGTGACCTTAAGCGAGGTGTTCATCGCGCCGTATCCAGGCTATACAGGTTACAATATTCTGCTGTAGTCTTCATCTGGTATAGGGCTTTTTCTCTTAACTTTGCATTATGGAGAATAGTTCTCACTGCAAAATTTAGATAACAATATGCCATAATCATAACGTTTTTCGTTCGAATCGCTGTCCGTATTGAAGTGTCTACTGAAACTCTGAACACTATGAATATGAACAAGAACTGCATGCTGGCCTCTGGCATCACAGTTTTAAACACTTCGCCTTTCGGCTTACTGAGTTATAATTTTGTGTACCACGGACTGGCATTAATATCAACACCATTAGCCTTCACGGTGTAAGTCACAGGTAAATTCTAAGAGTATGCTTGTTGGTTAGTTTCTTTGGATAGGTTTCTTGGGAATGGGGGCGGACATCCCATCAAGCTATTCGAGGCAAGTTACTTGAGGTAAACGCTTCGGTTCCCTCTGTCACAATATTAAACCGCAACATTCTGTTGTATGAAAGACCGCAATGGCCGACCGCCATACAACAAACTTCCACCCCAACAGAAACGTTCACGACAGCCACACGCCACAGACCAACAAACCAGCAATATTATAAGGCAAACATGCGCAGTGCAATTGTTCAAGAACACCCAAATAAAACAGCTGGTTAACCCACATAACCTAGAATCCGAGGCAATTACATAAGAAAAGCAGAACAGCGTTACAGTAAGTAGCAGATTCCTTCATGACGACAACCTGTACACCTGATGATGGCCAGTTAGGCCGAAACATGTAGTGACAATAGAGAAGAGGGCTAGAGAACATAACCGATGTTGCATATAGACGGAAAAAAAGCAGAACGCAAGGTCAGAAGCTCTGCCATTTTGAATGTAGTGGTGTGTCACATTCAGCACATGTCAATGGAGCACTCCCAACTGAGCAGGCTACCAAACTACTGAAGATATTCCCAAGAAACTTGTTCCACTTCCTAACATTGAATAACCGAAACAAGTGAAAACCTAAAAGCTCTGACCTGTCGCTAAGTAGCCCCAGACCTTAAGTGTGAACTCGTGGAAATTTGAACGGTTTTTTTTAACCAAACTTCGTCAGAAAATCCCTAACCCCAATAAAGTATTAAGTTGTGTAGACGCAGCTGCGTTTATATTGAGACAAGGAAATTGATGCAAGAAGAGCAATAGCTAAGAGGAGCTGCCGTCTGTGGGAAATGCTTTCGGTAAACGTGGCCTATGGAAACAAACTTCATTAGATATATGTAACCTCTTTTTTTCCTTCTACAAGTGGAAATAGGAGGTCAAAATATAAACTCTGAGGTTGAGTGATTTGGCTCTCATGTACACAGTTAACTGTGGCAGGCACTTACATTTTACTAACAGCTCGTATTTTGGTGTTACAACAATACCACAAGCGTTTTGCAATCTTCCTCTACAGTGTTTTGATTATCAGCGAAACTCATGAGAGGGAAGGTTTACTGCACGTATGGTTGCAACACAAAACCCCTTCGATTTTTTGAACATGTTTGGATAGCGTTTAAAAACTTGTTTTATAATTATCAGGATTAAGGAATTAGTAGAATTTTAATCAAAATTAAGAATGATAATTTCGTTCAGAAGAGCGAAAGATTAGGCACTCATTATAGCAGTTACTATAAGAGTGTTGAATGCGGTTCTGGTTTTCATATAGGCCTATTACTGCAAAGTAAAGATATCTGAAGGAGATTAAAATCTTTATTCTAATTACAGGCGAAATTATATTAATTTTAAGACAATGAATCTTTGTATTTGTTTGAAGTACGACAGAAGGTTGAAAAAGTGAATAGAATATTAAATATTATACTATGCAGTAATTTTGATGTAATTTTTGGTAGCGGAGTGATGTTCCTTTTCGAATTCCTTTTAATTAATAACCTCGTTGACGATTTTTTCATAATAAGGAAGGTAGAATAGATCGGTAGTTAAAAGAATGTTAAGCTAGTCAGGAAATAGGCCATGCATGAGGACGCCCGCTGCGTAACAATTTTACCCAAAAGAACCCAATACTGGTCACTGCTGTAAGATCACCTGTAATGAATGGGAAATATTTTGAGTCTGAACGGAAATATCATAGAAAGAGACGGCAAGAAATTTATGCTGCTCGGTAACACCGAGCTATTACTAACACAAAATAATTTTTGAAATTTTAACTGCTAATCATGCGGATGTAGGCAACCTTAGCATAATTACTTCGTCACAATTTGTATTTTATCGACAGGCGACTATCAGTTGATGATTTCCTTGATACCTGTAGCTGCTTTATAGCCTGCATGGAAATTAAATGCATATCTGTGTGTTCAGGGAATATATCCGGCCAATAAAATATTCAGTATTAGATCCGTCCATATCTGGTGACGAATCGCTGCACCAATGGCGTAAGCTTATGTTATTGTGTATTGTCTGCCAACTGCAGTCATTACGTGCCTATCGACGGGCACTGTGCGCTTTACTTGCAGGATGTTTATGTCTACCTCCACGTAACTGAATCCCAAATGATGAAAACATGTTCCAGGTACTTGTTTCAGTTTAACCTAGAACTATACAACACGAAGCAACTGATGTGTGTTCTCGAAGTTCCTGGTTCGAAGCTGCGCCGGTATATCGACTTCTGTACCTTCGACTTTAGTTGATTTCTTTTGTTCCCACAGACGAGTTTCGAATTACTAACGTCAAATAGGCTAGACAAAACTANATTATTGAACACAACATAATGAAATTACTGAAGCAATATAATGAACCTTGAAAATCTTAAATATGTAATGTAGCACGAATGGGGGAGACGAGGAGTGCATATAGGATATTGGTGGTAAAGCCAGAAAGAAAGAGACCACTGGGAAGACCAAGGGGTAGGTGGGTGTAAATATTAGAATGGATCTTAGAGAGACAGGATGGGATGGTATTGATTGCATTGATCTGGCTCAGGATAGGGACCAGTGGAGGGCTCTTGTGAACACGGCAATGAACTTTCGGGTTCCATAAAATGCTGAGATATTCTTGAGTAGCTGCAGATTTGGCGGCTTCTCCAGAAGGGATCAATGAGTAGGTAAGTAAGTTTCTTTATTGCTTGTGGGGTGGGACTAAGTCCCGTGTACTGCGGCCACTTCTGGCCTGTTGTACCAGCCCCAGATGATAGGTGAGGGTGATTGTGGAGCAATTGGTGGAATGATGATTTGAAGGGAAAACCGAAGTACTCGGAGAAAATCTGCCCCAGCGCCACTTTGTCCACCACGAATCCCACTTGACCAGACCCAGGATCGAACCCGGGCCGCCGCGATGGGAAGCCAGCGACTAACCGCTTGAGCTATGGCGCGGCCAAGTAAGTAAGTAAGTAAGTAAATAAGTACGGCAGTTTCCTCTCAAATCCTTTCAAATTCATCAAAAAGCATTATCCCCTTGTGTCAGTGGAACTACAGTTAACCTCTGTACTTAATACAATGTTCTTAAGCAACGCATTAACCGTCCGTCTATCTCAGGTAATTACTTCTAGATGCAAGATTTTTCTTTACTCCACAGCGTTCAGCTTCCAGTTTCCTATTCAGTGGGTACCAGGTGCGGTTTCTCTGGGTTTAAAACGGCAGGAGCGTTAAGCTGACAGCTCATATCCATCAAGAGCGGAGGCGAAGAATTGTGGAGCCATATCTTCACTCCCCAATATTTCTTAATGGCATAGTGCTTAATTTATCAAGGAAAGGGGGAACTTGACCTTTCACGTGATATGTACGTCTGTTCTGACCAGTTGATGGCTCTGCGTCACTTCATATGTTGCCGAAATTGAAATTCCCCTTGGTTTTACATCACTTTGAGGTCTGTGGTGTAGTTCGATGATAGTACCGAAAATGAACTCTAGTAACATTTCCTTGTATGATAGAGGCGATCTAATATTAATATTTAAAGTCAGACTGGAAATTGTTGTGTATGTACCCGCACTCAGTAAAGATCAGTGATACACCAGCGCATAACAGAGCATCTGTTCGGTTGTTGAGATGCCAGCCTCGCATTTTCCAGCCTCAGACCTCCTTTCATAAGCTTCTAGTTCAATTAATTTCCTGTTATTTCTTCGTCCTGTAAGTGTTGTTAGGGACTCTTGTGGCAGAAATGGATGCCAAAATATACAGCGCAGCGCACCAGTCTTGTGAGGACATATATCATCAAGAACAGAGAATTTCAATATATTTTCCATGCATTTTATTGATCAGTATGGGCAGTTTCATGTAAGACTGTTCTCTAAATTCTCCAAAGACATGAATGATATTGCAATTACCATATTATTATTATTTTATTATATTGTTTTTTTTTTTTTTTTTTAGTTTTCTGCGCTCCATCACTCCCGTGTCCAAGCAGAAAGCTGTTGTGTGGGCCCACATCCATGGTAAGCAATATGTATTCCTTACATTACATTTCCTTTAATATAGTCTAAACAATAGAACAAACATTTTAAATAAAAAATATGCCTTTATCTTAAGGCACTCTATATTTCTAAAGAGATACTAATGGTTTGTACAATTCGACGTTTCTGGAAATCAAAGAATATTTTCATCTATTATTTCATATAAATATATTTTATTTGACCAAAACGATAAAATGTTTCATTCTACAAATCTTGACACAGACTTTAAACAAAAAATGTAATAGAAATTCGTTTAACTTTGCTGTCAATGTCCTCTTGTAGTCATTATTTGTCCTTAATGCAAATAACTGATACAAAATTTTGTTCATCCTTGGACTTCTAATATTTTTTTGTGACAAGTACAATATAAAACAGCTTTTTCTTGCCAAAAAATATTTTGCAAGAACTATAATGCGAAGGAAATGTAAAAGCAATTCAGCGCCTAGCACAAACCTAACGGGTCTTCATTCTGTGCATAGACTCACCCTCGGGGTGACACCCTTCGAGCGATATTCCGTTTCTTGCAAGAACCTCAATAATTTCTTCCATCTCACTTCAGTGACGCTAATTTCATTTTTAAACCTATTTTGTGGTACCCTCCAGTTCTGAAATTGGGTCACTCTTAAATAACAATGGAAAGTAATTCAGACACACCACCTGCTAGTATGCACAGGTTACATCTTAGTGTCCGGCGTGTTTCAGAATATTCCACACTTTTTCTGTTCCTGTCTTTCTCCTTATTCACATTTTATCTCTCTTTCATCTCATTCCTTGTCTTATTATTCTCTCTCTTGTCCCTGCCGTGCTTTCTCCTATCCTCACTGTTCTCTCCCCTTCATATTCCAGCGTCTCTCCTGGTATCGGATGGCGGATGAGTGGGGAATCATTTCCAAGGCGTCGCACAATGGCCGCCATTGTGTTTCCGAGTCCGTAAGCCACTCGGTATTTCTGTAAAATCATGCAGCAGTAACCGGCAGTCCGCTTTCAATAATAAGCTGCACTCACACCCGGCTCCCTCAACTCCAAAGCACATGCCAACAGGTCTGCAGTGTAACATTTCAGCTGGAGCTCACAGGAGGCATTCACAGCCTTGCTATCTTCAGAAGGAGAGAATTCGTAAGCAAGGCCACCAACACCTCACAAGGATATTCAGCATTTAAGGAAAACATTCATTAAAATTCTCACTGTGCCTAATTATTTAAGAACTGTACCCTGAAGGCATATGGGGGAATGGAGGTACAACTCCACTATTTTCGATCTCTGCACTAGATGGAGGTCAGTGCTCAGATTCGTAACCCGGTCGCTTTGTTCCCTGGGTAAGAGCCCGCGGTACCCATTGGATAGGAGGCTGGGTGGGTCCCTGAGCCGGTCTGGAAAAAACTTGTCCCTGACGGATTTCGAAACCCTGATATCGAGCCCGTAGCCCGTCGCTATACCGACTGAGCTACCCCGGATCCTGCTGACCTACATCGTACTTATCCGAATTTAATATGTTCTCCACTACAGAATGCGCCCAAACTGTGAAATGTTAAATAAAAAAAAATCTCATTGAAATCTTACTGAATGGTTTCCGGACGCTTGGATTTCCCTTGATCGGAAATACATTTCAGTCTACACAGCCTTAACAGACAAAATGTTATGATCGAGTATTACTATGTTATGCAGCTGTAATACGCAGTTCTTGCGACATGATTGCAATTCGCTA
Source organism: Cryptotermes secundus (assembly GCF_002891405.2). Lineage (NCBI taxonomy): Eukaryota > Metazoa > Arthropoda > Insecta > Blattodea > Kalotermitidae > Cryptotermes > Cryptotermes secundus. The sequence continues at coordinate 1,179,114 of NW_019739229.1, read as the reverse complement.
GCTACAGTCAGTCGGCAGTTTTGACAGTTGTGTGTATGTTCATTATTTTTGTGGACACGGCTCTGAAGTCGGCAAGCCTCGGAATGCGATAACACTCACATACGGTCCGAATGCTAAGGTCACTAGTCTCTGGAGACTCTGGCAGGATGAGTATGGCATTTGACTCAAATTAAAACTACCAAAGAGCAGGGACCTACACGGGATTTTGGCGAGAAAGCAATTCTGAATCTGCAGCATCGAAGAATCTAGTTAACATGTGTGCCGAAACCACTTTACTTCTTATTTTGGGACAATTCGGGCATGTTCTGTGCTAGTTTCATTCACAAAAATGTCAATAAAGTTAATAAACTACAGCTAAACTTGGATCTGTGAACTACTAACACAATGAACACTTCGCAGTCCGAACTATCCCCCTGTCTCAGCTACCAGCTTCTAACAGCATCAGATCACAATGACTGAACAGCAACAGTCCTCTAATTCGCTCAATCACTCATTCACCACTTCGCTCAACTCAATTCAACTCGGCTTAACAAAAGTCAAAGTCAAAGTCATATTGCAATTGACGGTCAGTCAGTCAGTAAGTCTTGGTGTCGAGCCCCATCTGGGGCTCATGACCAGATATTAATTATTACCGTTTGACAGTTACGGTTTTATTTTCGTGGGGCGCCCTCTCTGACGAGAGGACGGGTCTGTCTTGTGCATATGCTGCTGGCCCTTGCCAGAGCGATCTTTCTCGGGTCGGAGTCCCTTGGGACTCGCGACCATATTTTACTGTCTCAGATATGAGACTTCCCTTTTCGTCGCTTCCTACGACTCGCAGAGTCACGGTGGAGGTATTCGACCCCGCCTCCACACGGGGGTCTCTCAACTTAACACCATTGAGTGTCTGCTTATAACACATCAGACCCCACAGAAAACACTGTTCCGACAAGTCTTCTATTGTTGCATCACGCAGCTGTAGCACGGACAGCGTAAACACTGCATTCCAGTTAGTTCATTTGGTGTGTGTTTGGAAATCTGTTGCCTAGAAACGGGAGTTGTTTACAGGGTCATTGCTTAGCAACGGTCTACATGTCACAGTATAATAGTGCACGTGTAAGCTAGTGATCCTCCCAGTATGTGTTTCCCGATCCGCCTTGGGCTTCATTAAGCATTCTCTGACGACATTGACTTCCGGCCGTATAGATCGTCTCCTGTTCCCGCCTCCTCTAGTTTACTGCAACTTTCCACCCAATATCTTCCTTCTATCAATAATTCCCGAAAAAATCCGGTGGCGGCCAACAATAAATTCCAATAAAACTACCTTGCCTACCCCGAAGTGATTATCAATAAATAAACCAGCGAGGAGAAACAAGTGGAATGTAAAAGATTCGGTGCCCTCGTCGGAGCCGAAAGTTAAGCCAATCTGTGCTCGGCCCCTTGTTTTTTTGCACGGTTCACGGAGAACCTAAACTCCCACAATAGCATCTCTGCATCAGTGACATACTATTCAGAAGAGCATTGTAATTCAGGCACCCAACTTTGGAAAAGTTGGTTGGAGAGTGAGTGAGTGAGTTAGAGGACTCCTGCAGTTCAGTCCTTATGAGCTGTTGCTGTTAGAAGCTGATAACTGAGGCACGGAGATAGTTCGGGAACCCGGAGTAAGGGGAATGTTCACTGTTGGAAGCTGTTACCAGGCAACGACTGGTGAAGACACAGCAAACTAAGAAGGCTTAGTACATGCTGTGCTGAACTGCAGTGTGTGCGAATTAGCAATAGCGCTCTAGTTATTTGCAGCTACAATTTGCAAGCGTTCAATAAATTCAATTACCAATCCAAACCCGATTACCTGTATAGCCACTCATACACTTGGTAATATATAGCATTTTAATTATTTATTCAGGTGTGAAATCTTATCAATTGAGATACCTCGCTCATCTCCTGACGTAATCACCCTCTTTGATTACGCTGGGTGTTGGCTCGGTAGTACTGACGTAACCATTATATTTATAGGGCACATTTCTGTTAACGTAACGTAAAGGTACCTTACATTTGACGTAGCCCACAAAACGGCTAATTCCAATCCTCTTACTTCTTCTCCGTCCTCAGATTTCAGAGAGGTCACATGGCCAAAACATTCTACACGTTTCTTTTCTTGGTGGTTCCCTGGATTGTGGTTACAGGAGACGAACTCAAGATATACTTGGTGGCTGAGTATATATAAGTAAGTGTGAATAAGTATTTGAATTTTGATACTGTAACAATAGTTCAGGAAGTCGTTGATAGAATTACGTTACAACTATATGCATTTTCTCATTATTAAGTCTATTCTTGTTGCAGTTGTCTATGGAAGAGTGTTTTGAATTGCTGGCTCTAATCCAGACTTCATTCGTTAGAGTCCTACAGATGAACTCTGGCAAAATCTCTCGACTCTCGTGTAATATAAAAACCAGGCAATGCTATAGCGTGATTTATGGCGCACTATGGTGTGCATATCTAGTAAATTGGGCAGCGCACAGACCCGACAATAAAATAATTTCACATGCAATGCCGACATTATACAAGAGATAGTATTCCATGTTTTGTTTGTTTGATGACTACTGTCATTTTCCACATAAATAACTCAATGTGCTACGCAGCATTTCAAATTATTGGATATTCCACATGCAGCATCACGTGACGATGAATTCTGCACATTATCTTCGTCACTGAAAATTATCTGGAATATACAGTGACATGGACGGCTGTTTCTAAATTTTCGTGAAACACATTTTTTTAATTTAATATGTATTCAGAGAACCCATTATTTCTATTCAATATACAAGTTTCATAGAACACAAATTTTCTGTTCAACTTTCAAATTTCAAAGAACGCTATTTTTATTTAGTACAGAGCTTCTGGGAAACATATTATTTCTGTTGAACACATAAAATTCCCAAGGTGAAAAACTATTTTTGTTCAATTTATGATTTTCAGAGAAAAAGCATCTTATGTTTAAAATATACATTACAGGGAAGAGAGTGTTTACGTTCAATGCATGAGTTCCATGTAACACACTCAATTATCTGTTCGATTTATAATTTCCAGAGAACAGAATTCCTGTTCAAAGCATAAATTTCAGAGACCGTTATTTTCGTTCAGAGTTTCATATTCGTGCTTATGTATTCTTAGTACTAACTCTAAATTAATGATTATACATTTATGTTTATAATCTCAATTAATTACCTATCCAGACTACGTTGAATATTTCTGGTTATATTCTTAAGCTTTCGAACTGTCGCCATGATAGCATTGTGTACACACATTGGAATGTGTCATACAGAAATTACAATTGCAGTATTGTCGTTTTGACTGATTAATAAGTAAAGTTTGAAATATTGTTCATTAATTGCGGTTCTAAAAGTAAGAAATTAAATCCAGATATCCACTTGCCGACATTTTCTACAAACACCTCAGCAAAAGTCGCGTGTTATTATAAGATCCATTATGGTAGCAGAGAGAGTTGCAGGAACTCCAGCTGTGTGGCGCTAGTGTTACTCCCTTCTCTCAGCTGCACACAAGTATATAGCCACCGTCCTGATTCTATTGATGAGAGAAATTAACTTTTAAGTATTTTTACAGCCTAAGGCATGATATTCTTCAAGTGTTTAATGAAAATGTGTCAAGCATAAACGAACATTATTCGAGATAATATACAGGTTTACGTAACCATAGTTGATACTATATATTTCAGTTCTTTTTACGTACTGCGAAATTGTTTGGCTGGCCACGAGGCAGAATATCCGAAGAAGCTGACGTATGTAAGAACGACTTCTTATATTAAAATGCAACGTTGAGACAAGGAAAACACTTCAGCTTCCGTGGACGCGCCGTTGCTCGCCGTTTAACAATCCTCACATGAACTCATAGCCCCATCTACTCGACTAACTGCTCACTTGGAACTCCGGAACTCGACTGAGCTCTTCTTTATAGCCACTTTGAAGGGACCTAATACAAAACACAGTTTCCAACAATACCCCCCACTGTTGTAGCGTGTTTACCGATCAATTACTTAGAAAAAGGATGCATAACCCCGTTGTTCTATTGTTGGGTGGGTGTATGTTGCGTGCGTTACCTCGCAACTGCCGCTGTTTACAGAGTCACTGCTTAGCAACGGCTCTATACGCCACAATAATAACCGTGTTGAAACTTCGGGCTCAACTACCAAAGAGTTAATTAATTTACTTTCTTAGATAGTCACAATGAAGGCCTTGCCTATTCTCGAGCGATTAGTCGCCGGCTTCTCAACTCGGAGGTCTCGTTCGTATCTGACGAATTTCCTGTAGAATTTTTAGTAAATAAAGTGGCACTGGGGCAGATTTTCTTTCTAGCACTTCCATCTCCCCTTACTTACTTACTTACTCATGGAGGGACGCTCCATGGCTCAAGCGGTTAGTCGCTGGCTTACCACCGCGCCGGCCCGGGTTCGATCCCGGTTCTGGTCAAATGGGATTTGTGGTGGACAAAGTGGCGCTGGGGCAGGTTTTCTCCGAGTACTTCGGTTGCTCCACAATCACCGTCACCTACCATCTGGAGCTGGTACAATAGGCCAGAAGTGGCCGCGGTACAAGGGACTTACCAACCCACTAGCAATAAAAAATACTTGCTCATGGAGCTGACCCATTCTTGAGGAGCCGCCAATTATGCAGGTACTCAAGAACTTCCAGAATTTCATGGAACCCGAAGGTTCATTACCGTGTTCACAAGAGCCTTCCACTGGTCCATATCCTGAGCCAGATCAATCCAATCAATACCATCCCATCCTGTCTCTCTAAGATCCATTCTAATATTTCACCCACCTACGCTTTGGTCTTCCCAGTGATTTCTTTCCTTCTGGCTTTCCCACCAATATCCTATATGCATTCCTCGTCTCCCTCCATTCGTGCTACATGACCTGCCCACCTCATCTTCCTTGACTTGATCATTCTAATTATACTTAGAGAAGAGTACAATTTATGAAGCTCCTCATTATGCAGTTTTCTCCAACCTCCTATCACTTCATCTCTCTTCGGTCCAAATATTCTCCTCAACCCCCTGTTCTCAAACTCTCTCAGTCTATCTCACCTTTCTGATCTTTATTTTACCAATGTTACGTTCTGATCTACTGTGAGAGACTGAGCCAATAAGTCCACTTCAGTCCTCAGTATCCATGAACTCTGTTAAAATGTTTACATTTAAACGCAGCTGTCATGTCACTGCAGCTATTCCGTCAGGAGCTCGGAAAGTGACGGCGGAACACTAACCAAAAGGAAAACAATGAAAATACCGTGATTCTGATGTGATGCGTGCCGGAAATCATACACAAAAGCCACAACAAAGGCCGCTTTGGGCAAGAGAATTGGCTCATTCAGCTGCGGTCAGGATATTGCAATTTAATGACAGGGCAAAGACGGTGTAACAGACAGGAGAAAGCACATCGGTCAATCATGTCAGCGCCTAACGAACTGACGTCAAATATATGATCAAAGTGTAGGAAAGGAATACCGGGTGAAGTCAGCTTGTATCCGTTACTGAATTTAAGCTTTTACTGAAAGAATTGTATCGATGTTAGGCTACAAGCCTGTTGCAGCGATCTTCTTTCTTTCTCTTGTACTGCGGGTTTATTTCTTTAACATTTATGATAGCCTTCTCTTGCATATTTCGTCTGCTACCCCACTCATTTGTACGCTACAATTGTGAATAAATTATCTCTTACAATCCTCATACTCATATAGGATATAGGTGGCAAAGTCAGAAGGAAGGAGACCACTGGGAAGACCAAGGCGTAGGTGGGTGGGCAATATTAAAATGGATTTGAGAGAGATAGAATGGTATGGTATGGATTGGATTCATCTGACTCAGGATAGGGACCAGTGGAGGGCTCTTGTGAACACGGTAATGAACCTTCGGGTTCTATAAAATGCTGGTAAATTCTTCAGTAGCTGCAGAATTGGCTTCTCCTCAAGTAGGGCTCAGCTCCATAAATAAGTATATAAATCTGTTATATTCCTACGAATTGTTAAGTATCGATAGTTTGGACTTTTACTAAAACTGTTGTATGTGACAGCATGTGACATGTGTTGTCATTTTGTCTTAACAGTATAGTCAAGAAGCAGCAACAGGAATTTTTTATTTTCATTTAATATTCTTAGGAAGAGTCCACATATTTACTCATTAATTATGCAGTGCTTTTGTCTTGCCACAATATGAAATTCATTTGCAATTTCTACAGTTCCTACTAATTTGTATACCTCCTACCAGGTCAAAGGATTAGGGCTAGCTCACTCAGTATAGCGTAGGGCTAGGGACTGGACGGAAGGGTTCAAATCCCGTGGGACACTTTTTTATTTTTCTCCAGAACGTCGACACCTACTATGAGGTTCACCCAGTCTCCTCTCTAATGGGGACCGCGGACATTTTCACCTATGTTAAACCGGCCGGGGCTTGAATCTGACACTCATCTCCATCTATTGCCTAGATCAAGAATGGCTGAGCTATACTCCACTCCCACATATGCCTTCATGCCTTAGCGCTTAATTAACTAAGTAAAGGTAAACTTGACCTTCCATTTTACGTACGGGTTCGAAAGGATATCCAGGACTTCACAACGACAGCACAGATCTACCAGAGAATTTAATTATTAATTCTGTAAAGGTAACAATGTACGAGTTGGGGAAGAAGCTTAACCCAAATTAATATCTTTCTGGTTATCCATCTATTGCTCTACAGCCCTTTGTTGGACCTTGGCTGCTTTTTCAGTTTCTTGATCGCGTACTCAGTTGATAGGATACCTTGGACGGGGGATCAGCTCGTCGCAAGGCCACTACCTACACACAGAGCAACATTAAAACAGAAAAAATGCACACAGATATTCAGGTCTTGGAATGGGATTCGAACCCACGATGCCAGCTTCCGAGCGAGCGAAGACAGTTCATGCCTCAAACCGCGCGACGGCCGCGCCATAGCTCAAGCGGTTAGTCGCTGGCTTCCCATCCCGACGGCCTTGGTTCGAGACGGGGTCTTTANGCCATAATATCGCTAGCTTCATAAACTTTGACCATGTTACGATATTTTGAAATGAAATAAAATGCATCAAAAGCAGGATTTTCTTTTTCATTTCATGCATCTTGTTGTGTTATAATATACAATTTCAGTGCCAAAGTTAGCACTGAACTTAACATAGTTGTGTTGTAACGGTCTTAATAAAGAAATTGTATATTATAACAGAAGAGGATGCATGAAATGAAAATTATAAATCATAGTCAAGCAAGTTGCATGTATAAATACATTAAACACAAAGCTAAAGTTACTGAACTGCAATGCTTATATATATTTTCATAAGAAGTGCTTGGCTGAGAACTTAACACTTAAATATGCACTAACAAAAACGAAAGTAAATCCACATAACAAAACTAGAGATCTAAAAACCACCAAAAAATTCCAGATAACAAGAATAAAAAATGAAATGAAATTTTGGTATACTAAAACACAACACATAAATAAAAACAGAGCTGAACTTGGCACTGACCTTAATATAGTTGAGTTGCGATGGTTTTAATAAAGAAATGGTGCAGGATATTCTTGTGCCTACAGATGAGAAACACCCAGGTAACTGGGTCTATTAGTCACTCAGTCACTCCCGGTGATAAACACTCTCTCTTTCCAACATAAGTTCCAACTTCGGAACCTGGACAAATTTGAATACTTTTCTCGCATTGCTATAAGGAGAACCCCCTAGGTATATGCCTATATGATTCAGGAGGACAATCTGGGTCGCTAAGTGAACACGGCAACTGCGTTCCATAAGAACAAAACACGATCCCTGTGTAGCACTCATAACGTGACGTGTAGCAGAAGTTACTGCAGCGCCAGCAGCAGAAATGGGCTACTTGCCTGATAAGAACAATTAACGCTCATAAAGCAATCACATGTAATTACTAGTAAAGGTAATGCATGTTAAGTGTATTTCTCATGAAACCTACAACTGTAGGGCTTCTAGTAACTGAAAAGTGAGACGGTTCTTCATTTCTCTCAGATTTCAGATGGTTTATGGCCGGTCATAATTGCGGCGTGATCTAAGGCACGAACCGTCTTCGCACACTCCAAAAATTGTGTCGTGGGTTCGAATCTCACTACAGGCATGGATGTCTATGAGCGTTTATACTGTTTGTGTTGTTCTGTGTGTAACTAGCGGCCTGAAGAAGGACTGATCCCCTTTCCAAGGAGTCCTACTCTCTGTGTAAAGGATTAAAAACTGAAAAATCGACCAAGGTCCAATAACTAGTTGTAGAATCATAGATAGATAGACAGATAGACAGATAGATAGTCTAGGAGTAAAGCTCTAAATTCATATCTGGGAGGTTCTCAATTCGAGTTTCGACCGAGATACTGGGTATCCTGACTGAGGAATTTTCGTGGTTCTCCTCAGGTTTTCCAGGAAAATGCTGTGGCAGTAAATCTATTACGTAAAGACCAGTTCTTTGAGAACATTCACTTCAGCATTCATTAATGATCCCAACATCGAATGTTACACAATATAAACTAAATATCTTATAAAATAATTGAAATTCGACTAGATGTTTAGGATTGGAGGTTCTCTCATTATATAACACCGTGTAGGCCGTTAACACTCAACCGATTTTCCGGGGGAACACATGGGCTCCATTTTCGTGGTTTAAGATTAANCATATGTAGGATTGGAGGTTCTCTCGTTATATAACACCGTGTAGGCCGTTAACATTCAACCGATTTTCCGGGGGAACACAAAGAGGAAACCTTCATAAAGCAGACAGCAAGCAGAGCTCCGGAAATCCGCAGAGGAAAATACTGAATTTGAACATAAAGTGTCGTCCTTATACTCAAATACTACTCCATGAACGTGTAGTAGTAGAGGCATAGCTCCACGCATTCTTAACTTCAACATTAGATGGAGGTGAGTGGTCAGTCCCGGTCCCCTTATCACGTGGTATCCATTTGATTGGCGGTCTTGTGGACCTCAGAGGCAGTCTGGACCCTGAAACGGAAAACTGAATTTCGCCTCGCGCGAATAAAGGCCCAATTCTTCGTCCATGCAGACCGTAGTTCTGCCGGCTCCTGAATAGTGAAGTAGCCAACTGCCTTTTGGAAAGAAACGATTATTTCACCGTACTGCGATAGTCTGGTGTCATATTCTAGTTTCTCAAGTATTGCAATAGAAAACTATATTAGTTGATATGAAAATAATAATTTCCCACCCTATTCCGAGGTGTGCGTGCGAAGTTACGTGATATCGACGTGATTCTCTTGAGTTTTCATGACTTACTGACGAATGTTGCAGAAACTAGATTTTAGGGTGGCGCACTTCAGTGATTCGCAACAGAAGCTGGAAGTCGTGTGCAGTAAAACCTTCATTTGTTCCCATCTCAGCCAGCCAATGACAGAAGTCTTGTTGTTTTTCCCACTACAATAACATAATTAGTTTGTTGTTCTTAGAGGGTGCTTCCTACCAACGTATCATTAGGGCTGTTGATTTAGCAGCGCTGGGGTATAATTGCACATGGTCTCCTGTTTCAACTAACCAGAACGTACGGAGTTCCAAAATAAACCCACTGTTGCCCTAACAAGTCTCTGCACTAGCATTTCCTGCTTTCTCGTAAATGAAATGGCGGAAACATAAAGAATGCAGACAGGAATAAAGTGTCTCCAGAAAATTTGTATTTAAAACATTTTAAAAAATAATGCATAATAATTCATTCGAATATTTTTCTAAAATTATTAGTTAAGCGCACGATTTGGGATAATACTTGTACGTAGAAAGAATCTTGGTTGGTCATACAGGTTATGTAATATTATTAGTAGAGGGAGTGTAGCAGCCTCTGAAGGGAAAGTCGCCAGATAGCGGCTACCATTTATTTATTTTTTTCATAATCAAAACCTGGAGAATAAAGAGTTCTTGGAAGAACTGATCCACCAGACTAACCCTCGCTATTTCGTATTGCTGAAACAAAATATAGGCCCAAAATAAAAAATGAAAAAAAAAATGGAAAATTTAATATATTTATTGTTGATGAAAATACGTAAAAATCATTGTAGCTCCTTTACTTAAAAATTATAAAATTATATTAATCTGAAATCCAGAGTCTTCTTCATTCAGTTCAAGCCAATCTTGGATATTTTCTTGCATGGTTTAAGTCTGTCCAGCTACCTGGAACACAGTCTTACAGTCCTCTTGCTTCACCCCCCCCCTGAATCCTAAATCATGTGGGTCTTTTAAATTATGCACTCAAATGTGAACAGAATTTTCCATTTTGTAAAATTTTATCTGGATAATCCGACATCCGGATAACTGTAACTGGATTAGTGAGGGTTTCCTGTACTTTCCTTTCGCCAAAATTTGAATATTTGGCAAAAGTATGAAGGAAAATGTAGTATGTAGGCGTAGTGAAGTCAAAAGGAAACTTCATTAGAGGGACAGTAGTGTTGGTATTATTGAAGGGTGGATTTTTGAAGCAGACCGCTCAGATGTTCTCAGATGAGACGATACATATACCAAGTTTCATAACGATCGGTTCAGGTAATCAAGAAATATTAATGTTATTACCTTAATAATTAGAGAGACTTCAGTGTCTTTTATTAATGAGCGAAGGTATGTGTGACGAATGCCAATGAGAGAGCTTTAAAGTTTCATGAGGATTTGTACTGGCGTTTAAGCAATATTAAGATTTTGCCTCAGAAATCTGGGATTTTGTAATGTTGGTGTTAATGATGGGATGATTTATAAATAATTATTTTAAGATGGGCTCAGATGTCATGATATACGTACCATGTTTCATCAAGATTGGTTCAGGCTTTCAGAAGTTGATATGGGAGCGACAC
>NW_019739229.1:1142862-1168251 GCF_002891405.2 Cryptotermes secundus | reverse complement strand
ACACACACACACACACACACACACACACACACACACACACACACACTGCTGCTGGCCAATCCTGACCTTTTCAATTGACATATTAATAAAATATATGAGCAATTCTTTTATTTATTTTTATCAGTACTTTAAATCCATAATTTTATATTTCGATATTAATTCGACTTCATCCTCTTTGATATGTAATACGGTGTTTATGTGGAAATTTCTGTATTCTGGCATCGCCAAGAAGTCTGGAATTCTGGCACGAAGAGTCATTAATTTTAGTTCGGCTACAGACAACAAGACATTCCCACAAAAGTCAGTGAAAAAAACAGGTCAAAAACTCGTTACATCTGCCTGAGAATGGGAACTACGCAAAAGCCATTATGACATAGTTGCCTCTTTCAAACCTCCCAATGAGGGATGGAGTTGCATGTATCAATCCGCACTGGGGAGATCTCGAACTTTCTAATTCCCGACGTGCGCATGTGCGAGCCATCTTCAAGCTCGTCACTTCATCTCAATCTATCACTGCACGCTCCGAATCCTGGTGCACAAATATGAATTGAATAAGATGGATTATCAATTCAAATAATAAATTGTAACTACAAGTAATTTACCTACAATTAATTAAACAGTGGTGCAAGCTATGGCAATACAAGTAGAAGTTCGACCGTACTAAGCACGGAAGTAAAGTTTTTGGCGGGCGGTGTGAGAGAGAGCGGAGTAGTTGGTATTTGATTTAGGTATAGACTCAGCCTTCCCGAACACTTCGATCTAGCAATGAATTACTTCGTCACGAATAAAGACTGTAAAGATAACGTAGCTTCGCCGGTCACGGTAGCCGAGCGGTCTAAGCCATGCACTGTATTCGCTCGCTCCAAAGCCGGGATCGTGGGTTCGAATCCCACTCAGGGCATGGATGTTTTTTTTTGCGTTTTTCTGTGTTCGTGTACAGGTAGAGGCCTTGCGACGAGCTGATCACCCGCCCAAGGAGTCCTACCGAATGTGTAAGATCTAGAAAAACCGAAGTGAACGGAGAAGTTCATGGAGGTAGGCCTAGGCCCACTGGGGCTGTAGGGTCAAGGAAACAAAAAGTAGCTTCTCTGCTTAACTAATTAACCACTAAGCCATGAAAATGTATGGGGCAGTGAATGTAGAGATCTACATTTTCTTGGCTTCGACAATAATTGGAGGTGAGTGGTTAGCTTGCCCCTGCTGGAAATTACATTCCGGGATGGCAGAGCCTACCCTGTTGCTATGTCAACTGGGGTATCCAGGCTCCCGGCTTCATAATCAGAACCGATAGATACCCTTATTCATATCCCCTCTAATTGATTCGATTCACCCCTTTCCGTCTTACCCAAGACATACAGTGGTGAAAGAGCTGTCCGTCAACTTCCTTTTCAACTCTCTGTGCACAGCGACTGGGCAAAGATGACAAGAACAGGAGAAAAAGAAGAATAAAGAGAAGGTTATGACGTCTCCCTGCCAACACGCACTGCACAGAAACCCGCGTCTTCTTCATTACGTTAATTCTGGAAAGTAATTCAAGTTGCGTCTGCTGTACTCTGTGAAATAAACGCTTCCGGTCAGCCGTCAAGAGTCACTGTTCACTGTTCTTTGCCTCGCAGCAAATGAATTGCTACAGAGTGTGGTCCTGTGCGGTAGGAAGAAGTGTAATTTTGTAAATGTGTCAGCTTTTCGGAGGAACATGCTGTCTCCATTTTCAGGATGAAATTATGTGGGGTGAGCTTTCAGTTGACCCCACAAGCAGGATGCGAGGAAAAGAGCCGATCCCTCACAACCGCGGGAGGGGGAAAGAAGATAGAACTCATTTATACCCTGAAGAATAAAGCAATATTTTACTCCGAAACTTTGGTATTTACGTACAAAACAACGTTGTGTCATAATATATCTTAACAATTGCCGCAGTGAAACCCTCAAAAATTACTTTATAAATTGCGCCTATTTGTCACCGTGGAAACATATATTTTGAAACGTAAGAAGTTCTGAAAAAAACTTACTGCTTATTTTCCTTTCACTACAGTTTTAGTGCTTGGTACATCAAGTAGACAGAAATGAGTATGTATGAACACTGAAGTAAAACAAAACGAAAAGAGAGTGCAGTTTGACAGGCTACAATGTTTTAATTACGAATGGGACGAATTTATGAGTTACGACGTTGAGATGGCTTCAAGTGTTAGGGGTGCGTGACTAAAGATGGGGTTTCGGATTGTTAGATTTATTGATCACCGACAGGTCGTACTATAAACAACTATAACAATATCGCTACTTCCGCATTTTACAATTTACAGTTACAGACATCAGTGTCCTCAGTCTATTACATTCTCCAATGTAATTTTCCTGGCAACGGATTTTAACACAGGAATTATAAATCTCTAGATTACATGTGGTGTCTTCTCTTCACACCCCGTCTGCCAACTGAACACAGCGCCATTTTCTCAGCCTTCCTTGCAGAGCGCAACTCTCGAGTAACTCCTCTCTTGGAACTCCGCATTTGACTAACGATTTTCAAATGAACTCTTCTTTATAACGACTTTTCCCGAAAGGAAAAGAAAACATCTTTGTCAAAAAGTCTTCTACTGTTACTTGCTTATCCGTCGCCGTCGAAACCTGTTTACTATGGCGTTGCCTAGCAATAAATCTGTCATCTTGCTCCAACATTCAAGCCTTCAGGAATCATGTCACAATATATATATACAAAGATTACTGAAGATTGGTAAGGGCCTTGAAGCAAAATTAAGGTTTTGCCTTAACAATTTGAGAGCCTTCAATGTTGGTATTAGTGATGGGAAGGATTTACAATGTAAGCCGTTCAGATGAGCTTAGATGTCATAATATACATACCAAGTTTAATGAAGATCGGTTAAGGTTTTTAAAATTTGTTAGGAGAGACAAACATACAGGGAGCCTACCTTCATTATGTTGAAAAATAAAGAGAGGCTAATGAGATCACCTTGCTGTCTGTCTGTATATTCGTCTGTGTCTGTCTGTCATCTGCCTGTATATCCTGCATTATTTTTTAAGGTTATGTGGCTTATGAGACCACCTTGCTGTCTCTGTGTCCCCCCCACCTTATTTTTTTTTTCAAAATATCGAGGCTAAAATAAAAACCAGCGTGGAAACGGTTAATCGACAATCATCAAGTCTGTCTCTGCGCCGAACTTTGAGTTTATCAGCCTTTCCCCTTTCACTGACCCGATGACTTCATTAATCTTGCCAGATAGCTTGTAACCAGAGAGTCTCTAAGCATGAAAGCCGTAGCGGCCGAGCCGCTCACCAATCGCTGCTAGCAAAGTGCAAGATATGCCACACGAGAATTTTATCAGGGTGACTCAACAAGAACGTGGGCTACGTCCACCTGTGGCTGCAAGTAACAGATGAGGGCAGGAAGGTCCATCAATCAAGGCTAGATTAAGGGGCAGATTGCCCTCGACTACTGTCTTGTGCCCACGGAACTATTGTGCCATAGTCACCCCACAAAATCAAGTGACACTATATTATTCTTCAGTACTAGACTACACTATTCGGGCCATAACTAACGGGGTTAGTGGTCGGTTTCCCAAGGCGAAGGCCCTGGTTCGATCTCAGGTAAACTTTTGCGGGATTTGTGGTGAACGATGGAGCACTGTAGCAGAGTTTCTCGGCGCACTTCTGTTTCCCTTACCAATTCTCATTCCACAGACTGTTCTGTACTCATCTATGATTCTGGGCTGGTAAAATGGACCTTCTAGTGACCTCAGTATCAAATGGAACCAACCTCACAACACCCCACGCAATAAAACAATAAAACAGACCAAACAAGGAGAAAAGCCGCCTTAGCTCATAAGTCACATTATTAAAAGCACGTACAATTTTCTCTACACATTCTATTGGTTAGGTCTTATGATGACATTAGACTGACGCCGAAACATGACAATTTTGGAATTATATTACAAAAAAAAAAAAATATTTGGCTGAATTTTTTTTCCTTGGCACTACAGCCCCTGTGGGCCTAGACCTACCTCCATGAACTTCTCCGTTCACTTCGGTTTTTCTAGATCTTACACATTCGGTAGGACTCCTTGGACGGGTGATCAGCTCGTCGCAAGGCCTCTATCTGTACACAAACGCAGAAAAACGCACACACACAAACTAAACATCAATGCCCTGAGTGGGATTTGAACCCACGATCCCGGTATCAAAGCGAGCGAAGACAGTACATGCCATTTGGCTGATTTAACATATATTTATATCTACTTAACACAATGAAATGCAACTACATTAATTAGAATTTATTTTTCAAGCCAAATTCTCAATTATGTCTTTGCAATGCATATTGTTTCTTTGTGTGGGTTCGGGTAAATATTTATGTGCATACAGCAGTTATAAGCGGTAGATTTCTCTTGTGTTTAATTAAGCAATATGCCATAGAAACGTGGCAGGTGTAAGGGAATGGAGGTATGTTTCCATGTATTCTTTAAGAAGTGGCATTAAATGGAGTTGAATATCTCAGAAACCGTTCAGAACTGGACACATTTACATACATAATTTTTTGCTTAGAATGACCGATACTATGACCTCACAGAATACTGACCTTTCCTCCTGTGACACTCTGTGTATATATTCAGACAGTACCTCACAGGAAACACTTCACGTCTCAGCTACAGAAACGAACCGTTTAATGCTGTTTAGGGGAAGAGCCGCTGCTTATTGTGAGAACTGTACGAAACACAAATATACTCTGTGGGCAGAATGCAGAGTTTTATTATGTTAACGTTTGTAGCACATACAGAATCACTTAAAGATTTGATAAACCTTGAATAGACTAAGAGACGGAAGATTTTGCCAACGCGTTTTTCTACGACCTTCCTGTTACTTTCGCTCCCTTCAGTTCGAGTAGGCAGACAGGAGAGGCGGTTGAAAGCAGCGTCAGATCAAGCATCTAATTGCTCTGCCACACGACGACGTGACAACCGGCTAGCGACAGCCCTGGGCACTCGACCGAATGATTTTCAGGGTGAGAAGGAAAACTTACAATTAATCATTCTGTGTTATTGGATGACAGAGTAATTCCATGGAGATGAGTTGATCAAAAGTGAAAAATCCGTTTTATTACAACTAAACTCCCCTCCTTTCATGGTACAATTAACGATATTGTCACGATTTTAGAGTGACTCTAGACGGGGTTTGGATTGGTAATTGGATTTATTGAACACTCACAGAACGTAGCTACAAATAACTACGACGGTCTCACTGAGTTACAAACTCAAAAGAACACTGTAACCAGAGCACACATAAAGTCTTTTCAGTCTTCTCCTGCCGTTGCTCAGTAGCGGCTTTCAGCGATGGACGTTCCCCTTACTCTGGGATCCCAAACTCTCCCCGGCCTCAGGTACAGCGACTCTCGACTGATTAGCTCAGTCACTCACCAACCAAATGACCCCCACTCCACTGACTGATTAACTGCAGCTCCTAACTTGTCCCTCCTATAATACCTCGACATAAGCAGCACAAAAAGCAACATTCGTCATTCAAACAATTCTTCTGTTGTTGTCATGGGCGGTTATCTAGAGATAGACTGGATATCCTTTCCGCGGGAACGTGTTTACCGTCCGTTACCAAGCACAGTATGTTCCTTATCGCGATCGTTGCAGAGCAGCAAAGCATTTGGGTTTTTGGACTTTTTCAATCGTCCGGGATCCTAGGAAACTGAAAACACGACGTAGGATTTGAGGTTTTCATGGCGGTGACTATGAAGAAAGCAGTCTTCTGGGATGTGGCACCGTGTAGATGTGGTGTTAACCGATGTTCGGAGGAACGTATCGCCTCTATCTTCAGGGTAGAAGGAAAACTAAATAATCCGCAAGCGAAGAGACCGTGAGAACCGATACAAGCAGACTGCTAGTTCTGCTGGTTCTGATATAGAGAACTGTGCTGTTAATATTGCGAAATATCATGACTAGGAAAGCGAGGAGATGGGTATGTTTTCACTACACGTGTAAAATGGGGCGGAAATCCGACGTGATAAGTATTCATAATCAGTTTAATTTTGAAATGTTCATCTTTTAATAGATTCGGTAGTTTGTTATACCCACATGAAATTACGTACCTTGTCTTACAACAAAACAATTCCTGAATTTCAAACATCCATTACTGTGTAACCGTTGAAAATCGGATATTTGTTTAACTGTGAATAACTTTGGGCACAATCTCCTGAAGTTGATATTAAATCGTTGAACACTCTGTGTTCATGGGATATTGAACTCATCTTGGCAGTGATAGGTCCTACGGAACTGTGGAAGACGGGCGTAAGCAGGTTTTCGCCCTCATTTCAACCAAAACGGCAACGATACTGGAAATTAGCCACAAAAATGGGTCATTAAATAATAATATTAGCCGGTCACGGTAGCCGAGGGGTCTAAGGCATGTACTGTCTTCATTCGCTTGGAAACCGGGATCGTGGGTTCGAATCCCACCGAGGGCATGGATGTTTAGTTTGTGTGTGTGCGTATTTCTGTGTTTGTGCGCAGGTAGAGGCCTTGCGACGAGCTGATCACCCGCCCAAGGAGTCCTACCGAATGTGTAAGATCTAGAAAAATCTAAGTGAACTGAGAAGTTCATGGAGGTAGGCCTAGGCCCACTGGGGCTCTAGTGCTAAGGAAAATAAAAATAATAATATTTCTGGTATTTACTGCGTTTCTAGAGTCAGTATAAGAGATCATAGACATTTAAGTGAACCCCTCATACTCTTTAAAAACTTGTAACTGAGAAAACCAAGAATGGGAAGGAAAATGATGAATGTGGCAGAACTGTCTGTCTGATACTGGGTCTCCAGAATTCTCCAACGCATCAAGAAAAGTGGAAGCATTTGGAAGTGGGCCAAATGAGTGGGCAATTAGGCTGCAGATGCCGGAGTTTCCTTCAGTGGAGATTGGAGGGCCAGGACAGTGCGATTTGTGTTCGACATGAAAGAGGGCATAACTGCCGCCAGGGATGTTCTGCTCAGCCAGGGGCGTAATTTGAAATAAATGGCAACATTAAGGAATCCTCTCAAAAATTGCTTACTCTACACACTGTTCACTTTAAGCAGAAACTCTCCCGTACACTTAAACTGCAGGCTGGCTATTACCTGTCGCCATAACTCAGTTCACATAGCGACAGTCTAAACGTCCGCGGATTGATTTCCGGCAGAGGCAAGAGAATTTTCCCTTCTCTATCCGATCTGGAGTCCATCCTGCCTCCTATCAAATAGACACGAAAGTATATTTTATGGATAACTCGGCTACAGCGTGAAGCTAACCAACATCTCCATCTAAAGCTCTGGTAGAAAATTGTGGGGCTATACCTCAGCTCCCCCATATGTTTTCATGGTGTGGTGCTTAATTAAGGATCTACTATGGGGGCACGCGGTAGCGTAGTTGGTTGAGGCACTGTGCTACAGGTCGTAAGGTCGCGGGATCGAATCCCGATGAGTTGGAATTTTGTAAATACTTAATCCTTCCAGCCGCATTATGGCCCTGGAGTTGACTCAGCCTCTAAGAGAAATGAGTACCAGGAATATTCTTGGGGGTAAAGGACGGCC
Source organism: Cryptotermes secundus (assembly GCF_002891405.2). Taxonomy (NCBI): domain Eukaryota; kingdom Metazoa; phylum Arthropoda; class Insecta; order Blattodea; family Kalotermitidae; genus Cryptotermes; species Cryptotermes secundus. Next base: position 1,160,681 of record NW_019739229.1, on the reverse strand, counting down.
GGCGCGTAAGGCTGACAACCTTGCCGCCAGCTATGAGCCGATTGTCTAGAAAGCGTGGGAGCTTCATATTAGAGAGATACGTTTACTTACTTTTTACTGTGCATATCTTTCAACTTAGACAAGGAATTTATTGGGAATAAACCACAGAACATCGAAATGGATTGTCCCTCCGTATATTACAACGTACTGCCCTGCATTCTGCTGCCAGAAATCTACTTCTTTTGCTATTCTTCGGACGTACAGTGGTCTCTGTGTGTTATCCTAGTCATTTGCAATTTAAATGCAGGGAAATTTATGCATTTGCAGCTCAAAATGTCACGAGATAAGAGGTCTCTGATATCTCATACATTTGCCTGTTTAGTAGGCGAGACGGGCTTCAGGGCGATTTCTCCAGTTCATAACGTGTAAAGTTTGAAGCCAAGTGCTAAATACAAAATTTGTTGGAAAGCTTTTTAATTAGGGCAGTTACGTCACAATTAAATTTAATTCCCTTTCTCTTATTACATATTTACTGAACCTAAACTTTTTTTTTAATTCGCATAGTGGGGGGTGGAGTCCAGTTGGGTCCACTCGGCACGGCGGTCACTGATAGGCGCATTGTACCTGCCCCGGGTGATTATGATAGAGAATTTGGTGGAATGAAGATTGGCAGGGGAAACCGAAGTACTAGGAGAAAACTCGCCCCAGCGCCACTTTGTCCACCACAAATCCCGCTTGACCAGACCCGGGATCGAACCCGGGCCGCCGCGGTGGGAAGCCAGCGACTAACCGCTTGAGCTGTGGCGCGGCCCAAACCTAAACATTCTTCCCATGTATGCCAGCGGTTTTATAGAAATAAGTAGTTTAGTTTTAAAACTTTCAAAGCAAAGTGATGCCTGTACAAGGGCCAATCCCAAGTTGAATATTTACTTCAACTTCATGCGGTTCCAAAATACACAGTTTGTTCCGTTTCGTGCTTCGGTCACTAACTTAACATCAAGTGGAAATATAACAATATATCTGACAACATGCAAGATTTGAGGTTATGACGACGGTAACCACCTCATGCTGGTTCGTCGCTCGCGGATTTCTTATACCCTGAAGATGGAGGCGATACATTCTTCCGAAATGTCGGTTAACAAAATATCTACTTGGCGACACGCCCCAGAAGACGGCATTCTTTATCTGACAACACTTCCGAAAATTTATGTTCCAAGTTGGATCCGTCTTGTGATTGGGTAAAGTCACAAATTAAAATTACTAAAAATTTCTAGTTGACAATATTGGATTTGCCGTAGGTTTTTTAACGGCGTTTTTTCAATACCGAAATCAAATATCGCATGAACGTTAAGTGCTAAATTAGTAGAAACACAATGTTATGTATATATATCATCAGAGTCAAAACAAATCATATCTTGATCAGACGAATCACTGAGCTGGTACCACAAGACAAAGAGGAACGTTTACTCTTGTGACTCGGAATTTTAGGGTAAGAGTACGTTTTGTTGTGGTGCTTTCCATTGTGTGCTTCATTTTTATACCCTCATCGGTCTGCATATATCTACTCTGTTGTGGAATTTGTGTTTTGCAGTGAATTTCTTTCGAGTGGATCTTTTCGCGCATAGAATTTCATGTCGCCAATTTTGCACCAGATATCCGTGTTTTCTGGTCTTTTAAGATAGGCGAGCATATTTAGTCTCACAAGCATACACATACAAACAACTTCTCTTTAGAAATGAACTTCGATTAAAGTTGAGTAGAGCGGTACATGTGATGTCTACTTACAGTTCCAGTCGTGCAGCTCGACCTTGCCGTTTCTGCCTGTGCCCTTCCGGTCTGGGCTGTGACTGGCGGAACTAGCAAGGCATGAAGGGTGTGGGGTGCTACTTGCCTAGATGGTGCTGTTGTTATTAGCTTATGACTGTAAAATGAGATTCTTCAAGCATAGTAATTGGCCTCTGTGTTGTTAAGTTTGCACGTAAATAAACATGAATTGAATTATTATTATTATTATCATCATCATCTTGGAATTAAANATGAATTATTATTATTATTATTATTATTATCATCATCATAATCTTGGAATTATTATTAATCTACTGTCATTATGTAGACTCTCAAATTTTGTATTCGTTTTTTAATTATTTTTATGTAATTCTATGTACTCATGCTAACCTTTTAATAGGCCTCTTTGCTGTTAAGTTTGCACGTAAATAAACATGAATTGAATTGAACTGAATTAGGATGTTCAGCTGCCACACGAATAAATAAGAATTGGGTCATTATTATTATTATAATTAACTTCTGTGTGTGTATGTACATGTATTGTCCTTTCTCACCACATAATGCTATAATCATTCGAAACGTACTTATTTTATTTCCTTACATCTTAATGCTAACTTTAATTTTTCTTGGTATTATTATTAATTTAATACCATTATATAAACTGTCTTATTTGTATTTTGTTTTTTACTTATATCTGTATTTCTATGTGCTCGTGTCAACTTTGTTATTGGCCTCTGTGCTGTTAAGTTTGCACGTAAATAAACACGAATTGAATTGGATTATTACAGCTCTACAGTTCTTTTCGAGACTTGGTCGCCTTTTTAGTTTCTTGATCCTATACAAAATCTAGAGGACTCCTTGGATTTGGGATCAGCCCTTCGCAAGGACGTTACCTACAGGGAACAATACAAACACGGAATATAAACACACTATACAGACACCCATGCCTTGAGTGACATTCGAACCCACGATCCCAGAGTTCGAGAAAACGAAGACTGTTCACGCCTTAGACCGTGAGGCCACTGTGATGGGTTCTGTGCAGAATTGACAGTGTATTTCTGAGAAGGCTTTAGGAATGTTTTAATTCTACTATTAGAACCAGGTTCGTACAATGAAATAGTTTCATTCGAGTTTAAAACCTATATATTTTCGTTATCTCTAGCTATAAATTTGTATATGTTTGTTCCACGTATATTTCAGGTGGGGCAATCTTGACAAGATACGTGATGACTACCGCGCCTGCGTGTGATTCTCATGATATTGCTCGCTCTGTATGTGACTTTACATTCGAATCTTCCAATAACAAGATTATTGGTTATTTTCCGAAACAGGTATAAAAGGGTCAATTTCGTCTGGCTTTTTGGATTGATGTTTTCTTTACCTTTTTATCACCGTTTTCTTAGTACGATTTTATTATAACTCGTGAGTATGGGTTATCATTTAAAATTTCTTTCATATTTGTCAATTCATTCGACTTCCCTTGTGAGGAGGAAAGTTAATGGCAGGGCCGCGCCATAGCTCAAGCGGTTAGCCGCTGGCTTCCCACCGCGGCGGCCCGGGTTCGAGCCCGGGTCTTATCAAGTGGGATTTGTGGTGGACAAAGTGGCGCTGGGGCAGGTTTTCTCCGAGTACTTCGGTTTCCCCTACCAATCGTCATTCCACCAAATTCTCCATCATCATAAACACCCGGGGTAGACTACAATAGGCAAATCAGTGGCCGCCGTGCTGAGTGGACCCAGTTGGACTCCACCCTCACTATGCGAATTAAAAAAAAGGTTCTATCGATCAAATAATGTACGTTTGGTGGTACGCAGTAGGCTCCAATGCGTATAATTATACCCACAAATGTGGGTGCTTGTCATAAATTGAAATTTAATTACTTCAGAATTAATTCTGATTTTGTATAGCACAGATCCTCGAAAGGAGGCCACGTTCATATTTAGAAATATACACGTAACTACTCCTTATGTATTTTATTCTAAACTGACAAGCCATATATCAATGAATGACATACATTGTCCGGCATGAGTTCTAGCCTCCGATAAGAAATACTGTAATTGCACGCAGGGAGAGGATTGTGTGTCTTCTGTAGGACTAATGAGCTGCTCTGTGTTCATCCGCCTTGGATGAAGGAGGCAAAACCTCTAAGGACCCTGACCCCATGCTCATGGCTAGTTCTGGTTCACACGTCCGCGTTAACAGAAGAGCGCAAGAGATAGTAAAAAGTAAAGCTATCCCTGCAACAGGCCGTGGAGGCCCATAGGATTGTGAGACGTTGAGGTTCCCACATTTTCTAGACAATCGACTCTCAGATGGCGGTAAGGTTGTTTACCCTTTACCTTTTACCCCCAAGAATATTCCTGGTACTCATTTCTCTTAGAGGCTGAGTCGACCACAGGGCCATATTGCGGCTATAAGGATTAGGTAAATTGAAAAATCTACCACATCGGGATTCGATCCGGCGACCATCCTGCTTGTAGCATAGTACCTCAACTAAGTACGCTACCGCGTGCCCCAGCACAAGAGTTAGTACACACATTATGTTGGATGGACTGAACATGTAGCTAGGACAGAGGCGACAAGAAAGACATACACAGTCCTGGTGGGGAAATTTACTTAATTTCGGCTACTTGGAAGACTAATGAGACTGAACAGTATCATTAAGAAAATGTGTGCACAGGATTGGAGATGAGAGTCTTTGGATCAGAGACCGGTATTGGTATTGAGACCTTGAGCCCTCGGACTATAGAACCAGGGAGATTGAAGCTACCACGCTTTCACACGGAAAAGAGAATTCGTCAATACCAACTCAATTATTCGCCAGAAATCAGGCTATTTTTTTTATGTCAAATTTTGCTTCATTTGTGAAGGTTTGTTGATTGAAGTTTCTCTTTTGTAGATACATTACGGTTTGTTAGTTGAACCTTGTATTCCACGGATGAGATACGTAATTGAGCGACAAAGTCAATTTGGGCTGTGACAGGTTTTAGAATTTGAAAACCTTAGCGAGGCAAACACTCAAACCCTCTCCTGAAAATCAAATCACAGTGAATTATAATTTTATTGCTAATAAAACAGAAGAATCTAATTATTTTTTATTAATAGTAAATTCAGGGCTGCAGAGATTAGGTAAATTTCACGCAGAAAATACCAAGTGACATTTTTCTATAAATAATTATTTTATCAAGAAAATTAACTTATTATAAAATTCCGTGCGAACGTTAATGATGGCATAGAACTGCACCCAAACTCCCACTAATAATTTTATTTGTAAAACACGTCTTTTTATCGTTCCCATGTCCTACTTTGTGTCACTAAATGCAACGTTATACTTTCATTGCTTCGAGTCATTCAGTTAAGGCCCATTTGTGAAGAGGTGGAAACGCCACGAGGAATTCCAGTGATGGACAAGTGGGTGTAATGGACACTGTGACGCTGTTTTTGTGTGAGATCCCTGGTGACATCCATGTAGCGGCCAACTGTTAGTTCACGACTTGAAACTTTGATCAGGTTCAGCCATCTGCTTGCAAGGGGCGGGTTTTGACAACGAAAAAGTACAATGGGGACACGTTCACCCCGTGTTGATGAGCCCTCACAAACCAGCCAGGATTTCTATAAATGGCTCAACCCGTAAATTAATAATAATTTCGACAACAACGTTTAAGGCCGTTACGCTGCTTTAGGGGCAGGGACTGATGAGAGAGTGGCATGTCTCCTCGCTTCCTCCCCCCCACAAGTTGTAATTATATAAATATTAGAGTCGTACGTAATGTAATCGCTATTCCTAATTAACTTTGTTACAGTCCCAGCCTCACGCAAGATGTCACTTACAGGCAGGGTAAAAGTGTCACGAAAGCTTGTGTGTCGGTTCAAGTGGAGTGTTCCTGTGAGCCACTGATTGTTCTTATAGAAATGTGGGTTTGCATTGATAGAACTGTTCATTTTGTTCTACAAATACTGTATTACAGTAATAATAGATATAAAGTCTTTTTTTTTTTCATGGGGTAAGACTGACTCCACTTGGTTTTTTTGGCTAGGTTTATTGCATTAAATTTCCATCTTCTACTACATCTTAGTTTCAGGTCAGTGTCTGCATTATCACAATTTCTATTGAACATTTTTCCTCTTACCTCCCATTGACAAAGCCTGATCTCAGGCAGTTATACAGTTGTAGTTATTCTGACATAGGTGGGCAGTGACTGAGGTTAGTTATTTCTGAAGGAGTGAACACAAGAGGTGTCTCCCTTATTCACCTGAGGATGGAAACAAATACATTCTCCGCAACGTTGAGTTTTATACTTGTTTAAAAAGCCAGACGATGGACAAAGACCACAAATCCAGTAATTCTGGTTAATTTATTTTTTGGCTGTACAAAAAAATGTTTACATCCTGTAGTTAACTTACGCCGTTTGAGGATTCTGATGCACGATCACTTCATCCTCATTTTAATCTGGAGACCAAACGACATGCTTTATAACTGTACGTATTTCCGTAAAAACTGAAGCCGGAGATAATTCGGGTACCCAGAGGAAGGGGAACGTCCGTCGTTTAAACCTCTACAAGGCAACGGCTAGTGAAGAGTATAGGAGACTTAGAAGACGCAGTGTGTCCTATAGTGATGTGGGAAGTGTAACTCTTAAATTGCGGATTTCTCCTTTGTATAGAATTCAGCGTAAGAAAATAACTGACCGGACGAAACATTCCTGAAAGTCTCCTAGGATCACAACCACTTCTAAGTTACGTACATTCCAAAAATACTTTTATCCAAAATACTTAAAATTCTTAACGAAGCTTTTTTCCAATTTAACGAGCAATTTGCATGAAATGCGCAAAAATGAGGGCATTTGGAGGGTCTGTATGCCAGTCAAAGTATTTCAACTCCAATTTTATTCAACGGACTTACATTAAATTTTGTTATGGGGTCTGCAATAAATATTGCCTGTCGAGTATACCGTAACGCGGATGGCCAGAATGTTGCAGGCAACTGACCGTTAAACACCTCGCGACCGAATTCACACAAGGAAGCAACAGAAGTACGGCGCCACGACCGCTGCTATGCAACGTCGCCGTGAACTTTCATCTGCAACAACAGTAACTGTTTTCTGCGCGTTGTCGGAGTGGAGGCTATATAAGGAGATTCCAGGAAAACCAAGGCAGTATTTGAGAGTGTTTGAGTGTGTTTAAATGTTTGTGACAGTGAGAGAATTCTGAAGACTTCGTGCGTGATTAGAGGACTTTATTTATGTGTAATAGTTGGAGTGATTTGAAGCGCTTGTTCCGGTGTTTTAACTGCATTGCCAGGAGAGGACTAGTGTGTATGTGTGCAACAGTGTAACATGAAGTGAGTGTAAATCAGCGATAGCGCTGTAATTTGAGTGTAATTAAGAGAGCTAACGAAAGTGCCAATAAGTCTAATCAATCGAATTAGAACCCGTCAATTTTGTCACGCGTACCATCCTACACGTGTCAATACTTTTATTTTGAACCGGTTCATTATAAACCCTCCATTGCGTAAAGTTATAATAGATCATCAGTGATCTTCACAAATCAATGATCATAAAAGAACTGATAAATATCGTTAAGAACAGATATGTAATTTATTAAGGTGTGCCAATTCAGTTTGTGACCTTGATATTTTAAATAGGCAGATGTCTAATATTTGTTACAGTCCATGGAATTTTTTCATGGCTACTGTGTAACCAGCTTTGCAATAAACACCAAGGCTAATGAAGTACACACAGTTTCAAGAAAGAAATTAGAAAAATATATATGGGTCTACTCTAACCGGATAAGTATCTTCACATTCAGAATTACTGGGGTATTGGACTTTTCCCATCGTCCGGAATTTTAGGGAATATAGGACTCGATGTTTCGGAAACTGGATCTGTTTCCGATCTACTTGTACAACCGGTCAGAACCCTTTAGAATCTACTTGTACAATCGGTCAGAAGCCTTTAGAGTCTGCCTTCACAGTATTCAATAATTTGTAACATCCTAATTTATACAGGTATAAAACTGAGCTGCAGTCACTGAGATATGATTTGTCTTTGCTTGTATACATGTCTTCTGTCCTCACAGCCATACACTTCATCCTCAGGTTCATACATCCTACACCGCTGCCCTTTCTCTTGCCAAATCTTCATCTCCCCACTTCCTTCCTCGTCCACTACTTTGTCTCAAAGCTTTCTCGTATCGTATTCATTTCCTACTACCTTCCCATTCTGTATTCCCCCAACACTCGAACATTCTCGGTCTCAGTTCTTGCGCCCTGAGCAATCTTCACACAGAATCATCCTTTCTTGCTCCTGGAGGAAGTTCAGACACCCCCATATTACGTTTTGTAGAACCAAGGGACTTTACTGTGGCAGCCATTGCAGTGTTACTTATATCTGGTGGGAAGGCCGAGGAAACGCATATTTCTAGTCTTCCAACAAGCATACACAACAGGAACCACTAGCGGCACTATTCACATCGAAAGCAATCACGATTATTTATTTTAAACCTGAAGATGATTCGTAACTCTTGTCTGTGGCCCCCGATAGCTCCACATCATAGTCTATCATCCCTTGGTCACTTCCGCCTTGAATCGCTCTTTCCCTCATTTCGGAACCCCCAGAAAACACTTTCACTTAAAGCTTCTCCCTGTCACGTGCTTTCTCACTGGTACACACTCTCAAAGTACTCTCCCCTAGTCACCTTTTGAATTACACACTTTCTCCCCCTTTCCATTGTGTTCTCTGCTTTTCAGTTGTCTCCCACCGTCCCTCTTCATTCCCATCCATTCTTTCAATCAGCCACTAATTCTCTCCTGATTCACACTTTCTTTCGCCTGTACAGCCTCTTCCTCCCTTACTCAATCCTCAATTTACACTTCCCCTTCTCCCCCCACCCCTGCTTAGCATTCTGTCCATCATTCAGCTGTTCCCTTCGTCGCTTGTCCTCGATTTTGAAGTCCCCCCTTCTCAATGTCTCATTAAATCTATATCTCGCTTGCTAATTATATTTTTCTTTTTTCTTTAGTCATTTCTTTCATTTTATCTGCTGTTCCTCATTCATCATCACAATCACGAGTTCTATCCGCCATTCAATTTCTCGCGACCCCCACCCCAATGTCTTATCGTCACTTTCTCATGTTTCTTCTCAGTAATTCCCTTGCTTATTAAATCTGTTTTTTTTTTTTCAAACTGTCACTCAATTACTCCATCAATTTCAATTTCCTACTTCTCTCTCCTTCTCACACCAACAAAATATTAATAAATAGACGTTTCGGAGGAAAATGTCGTTTCCATCTTCGCTGTGAGAACCTCAAATCCTACACACTTTTTATTCAGTCCACTGTACGTCATAAAAGTAACAATTCTATAAACTAATGTGGAGAAAGTGATTTATACTTACCGTGTGCTTGATTGGCTAGGAGGGATTGAGCCTCAGAAGGGCACAAAGGAATGTACAGCGATGAACGTTTGGTATTTATGTTGTGAATAAAATATAGACATTTATTCATATTTTTTTTGAATGGGGAAAATACAATTAATGCTTTAATAGTGGAAAAATGGTGCAATTCCTGTGGATTTTTTGAGATATTACATACTTATCAATAATATAGTACAATCTGATTCAGAGACGGCCTTGCAGCCTCCAAAGAAGCCTTGATACAAGGGATACAGCCCAGTTTGAAAGCAAATAAAACAATCGTGTTTTTTGAGCAAACAGCAAAATGTTAATTTGAAGGCCGTTTGGTAGCTGCTTCGATAACGCGTCCTACGAACACAGATGGCTGTAGTATCGTGACCGGAAATGCGCTGCCTGTTCCAGCGGATGGCGCCTTGATTATATCCCTTGTTCAAAACTTGTCCGTCATTGAAACCGAGCTTCCTCGCTGAAATACATAATAATTTACCGCCATCTTGGTAATTACTCTAGTTTTTCATGCATCACATTCGAAAGAAATTAAATGAAAAAGTGGAATTATATTATCTGAAAGATTAAGGGAGGAAATTTTTGGGGTTGAATGTCAGCCACCTCAAGGGGGAGGTTAGGGGACGCCATTCTTTTGGATTCTCCCGTGAATAAGCACTAAATAGTCAAATTCTGAGAATTAGAATATATGCCTGTAAGAAAAGGGAATGAAAAACCCATCTGTTCGTAAAAATCAACAATTGATGGCTTCCAGAAATGATTTCATAATCTGTCATGCCGCGCTTGGATTTTATTCGTATTCATTTTGTTTATATTACTGGAAACTAATCAAAATTACTTGTAAATATACGTAAATACAGACTGTTGCAGAATCATGAATTGCCGCCCATCCATGTCTTTGAGGAAACATGCCTAAATCCGTAACTAAGTAAGTCACACAGTCTTAATCGGAATTTATTATTGTGTGTCAGCTCGCGCCGCCATTTTGTAGCGCCTCCTGTACCTGCTTTGTGGGTCTGTGTAATGGCCGCAGTCAAGTTCGGGGTAGGGTAAGGTGAGGTTTGCTGAGGCAGATTGAGGCGACTGACCCGATAATACACTACATACATACATACACACACTGCACTCACTTCACAATTACACCGAGATAAAAAAGGGCAAAAGAGCAAAAATATCGGTCCGTCAGTCTGTTTGTCTTTCTGATCGACAGAGCGCGCACGGCTGGCAACTGAAATGTTGTTCAAGTTACCTTAAGAAATTGGAACTACCCTGACACAGGTTCCGACTGGATAGTAGCCCACAGTTACGCGTATTTTAAAATAGGCCAACAAAATCAACAATTTCATGTCTTCGCAATGATTATGATTGTGGAGGAGCACCCATCAAAACTCACACATACACATACACATGCATGCGCCCATTCGCGACTATCCCTTATTTTTTTTTGTTTTGGAAGTGATACGTAAGCAACCTCGTAATATTTGGCGACAACAACAAAGAATGTACAGTATTTACTAAAAACTGATAATAGTCCCAGTATTCACGGGTCTGTCTCAAAATGAAAACAGCAGACACTATTTTCACATGCATCGTTCTCAGCGCAGGCGGGTTCGACACTTCTTTCCTGCCAGCAAAGAAAGCACTGCAGAATTAGTTCAAAATGGCGAGCACCCTTTGCATGTTGTCAACGGTTTTATAACAATATGAAACCAACACAGTGCATGAAGTATCAGTAGAGTCCTTACGTTCACTTTTCTGATATATATATAACATCTCCTGGAATCGGTCTCGACTTCCTTCTCCAATATGGGAATTAATAAAGATATATTTATATATGCATGTATCCTGCAGTAAGGTTACCATGGGGACCTGCGATCACTTTGTGACTCCTTAATCACGCGTCACGGAAATCCTCTTCCTTCCTTAAACTCGTATGTACAAAGAAAAAAATTAATTACACGTGTCAATGTGGCAGATAAATATCCTGAGTTTATCTCATCCTGACGCGCTCACGGGAACTTCCTCAGCTCTCGAATATGTCAACGCGGTCTTCTAATTCAACGTCTCGGAACTGTGACGACGCGTCTTACACCCCGGGAGATTGAGACCCTCCGTCGTGGTACCTGACCACGTGATCAGAACACACAGCTTACGCGATAGTGACGCAGTCCGTTTCGGAGTGAAACTTTGAGTCGTCCACATGATGACGGGAAGAACACATGGGCTATGCTCTTTCTGTGGATGTCAGTTCGGTGACATTTTACAAAATGACAAGTCTAGGCACAATTTTCAGCAAACTATGATTTTCTTCCGATATACCTTTCAAGGAAATGCCCTTAGTGCAAATCACTGCATGCGCTTTTCGGCTTATTTTGAAAAAGAAAATTATATACGTTTTCTCGGAAATACTTGGACCCATTCCTGTACTATGGTTCAGTGCTGCGCATCTACATATTTCAGTTCTGAAATTAAAAATATTGGGCTAGAGGTTCTCGTTTCGAATTTTTGCCGACACACCAGATATTCTGACTGACGTGTTCGTAGCATTTCTCAGTCTCCACATAAATGTTAAGACTGTACCTCCATTACGTCATGACATCTCCCTTCCACATCCCTTCCAGTTCATCATCCTACGATATGACTCTGCATAGCCTCGTTAAAGAAAACCTCCCAAATAAGGAGAAAAGTTGGATAAATGTGTTCGAAATATCTACCGAAATAAATTCTGTCGTTGACGTTAATTTACAGTGCATAAATTCATAGTTTTTCGCAACGAAATTTCGAAGGCTAACACATACATGTCTGCGCATGCGTAAGGTAGTATTGTGAGTAGCATTACTTCTTGCACTTCATTTGTAAGGGGTGATCTCCCTTCCGCGAGGGGCCGAAAAGCGTATTGTTAAGCGTATCGACGACATTTTACATGTCATTTTCATTTTCAAAGACATCACGAATCCTGGGTAGCTCCTTTAACGATTTAATTAATCAGTTCTCAAATAACATGAACAGATTCACAATGCCCTATATCATACTGCTCAGATATTCAGGCATTCAAGCAGAAGCAACCTTATGTGTCTCTTGTCGTACTGAGTTTCATTCTCTTCTGAAACCGTCCGAATAAGTGAGCTACAAATATGCTACTTTCACTCCCAGTAACTCCAGCAGTTTAACACAGATCTTCAAAATTGAATTCCTTACGCTGTTTGGTGCGTGAGTCTGAACTCCCGTGAGGATATCATTGTGAAATCCAGGTCACTATTTACACTTTACACAGTTCTCATTTACCTCAATATTCCGACCACAAACACTATATGTAGAGATACTGATAAAAGTATATAACTGAACGGGTTCGCTATCAGGTAGAAAAGGGGCGAGGCTTCCTACACTCGATGTTTTATATATCTGAATATAAAGAAGTGGGTAGAGTGGAGTGGAGCGTCACTCTATGTAATCACGTCACTTATCTTGTCGCCATGACCAGTAGCGGCAACATGACGAACCACAGCATCACGTCGATACCGGAACCGGAAGACGTCTTTCTCCTCAGAATAGCAGCCATCTTGTCACCTGAAATAACAGAAGTAACAAAAACAGAGGGAAACAAAAACAGCTGAGACAGAAACCTGAAAGATAAAGCATCCACGTTTCCTTCACTGAACACTTAGGGCGAGGGCACACCAAGGAAACTGGCAACTGTAACGAAACCATAATCGCCAGTTTCAAGAAGGCAATTAGTTTCCTGCTTAGCAGGCGCACACTGAGGAAACTTATATTTGAGTAGATGCTCATGTCATCTTAAGCGGGTATGCTCATCCGACGTAATGCATGGTTGTATTTTTTAATTTCATGCGCTTACATTCGCCAAAGGAAGATAATAATACTGATCCAGTCATAATATGGCGGTAGTTGAGACCTGCTGAGACAGCGCGAGAAGAGACGACGACGACCGTAGGGAAAATATTGCGATGTTAATTAATTTCTTTTAATTACGGTCAATTTATTTTAATCATTAAATATCGCGTTCACAAGCGATACGAATTTTTTACATATAGTGCAAAAATTTTAGCAAGACAGAAGCCACCTGATGATGGCCGTTTACAGCCGAACCATGTAATGTGAAAGAAAGGTGACTATATAATAAATTGTATTTTAGAAATATGTGTGATATGTTAATGCGACAGGATGCTTAAATACAATATTATGAAAAGAAAACATTGGGTGCATCCGTTCTCCTGTGACCATTTAAACTGAGGCGCTTGTATTGTTTCGAAAGAACTTAACCGGGATCCACTCTCCTTCGTCTCACGAGAAATTCTTTCCCAAGCCAAATCTACCAGGCTCTTGCTCAATTAATGCGTTAGCGGCTTCGTCAAGCTTTCGTGCCATCGAAAGAAACAAATGAATCACTGAAGAGAGTTACAGAACAGCTGACACTAGGAAACCACGTGGCAAAGCAATCGTGAGAAGACTGTCACGCTCCGTTGCCTGGAAGTTGAGTTTCTGAGTCTTTCAGCGAGTTTCATTGCCGTTTCCTCAATTTTCGCTGCTCCATTCAGTAACACATGTTCAACTCAGGCTGATAACAATTGTCGGAAATTACAGCTGCGTTGCGGTTGCCAGTTTCCTTGGTGTACCCTCGCTCTTACATTACCTACTACAGTGCAACTGACACTAAGATGGGGCGGATTCTTCATGTTCGCATAATCGAACATGAATGGAATAGCATAATGAACTAATTTATGTACACATATAATTATGCTACATGAAATATTTCTTTGTGTTTTTTGTAAAAAGAATATGTTTCTTTGTTTTCAGGCACATTAATAATGTCACAATCAATATTCTGGACAAACAACTTTTAAATAATCGACTTTTGTTTGTATGCATATAAGAATATACAAATAATTTAAAACAGGGGATGTCTGTCTGTCCCACCCAGCGTCTCATAAGAAATGCAGTGAAGAATAATTAAAATATGCACTGTGTCAGTGAAATGAACATGAGATTTTAGAGGTCAGTTGTTTCGTAACGCTGCTTGAATAAGGAACAGAACGAATCGGTGGGTGCGTCCACCAGCGCTTCAGCGCGAAGCCTATTAGCTGCTGCGTCCCTGTCTATTATTAAAGCATTGTTCCAATTGTTACCACACCCGAATATGTCAACAGATTCTCTGATTCTTGGCTTCAGTGTCGACGTTGTGTAATTTAGTGAGACTTTTATATTTCCTGTGTTATAAATCCGTTGCTAGGGAACGGACAGTGAAGACCAGTGGGAAACAAACTGAGAAGATTAGTGTGGAGTAATTGTAAATTGTGAAAATCAGCAGTAGTGTTATAATTATATGTAGTTACGGCCTGTAGGTGGTTAATAAATCCAATTATCAATCCTAACCCCGTATTTAGTGACTAATAGACGTGATAATATGAAGAACTATCATGGAATCGGCCCTGAAGGCTGTTAAGACCTTATCTAGGCAGCTATGTTGTATGCGCTGGCCGCCATATTAGTCAGCGAGACGCACGCAGCTAATCCTGTGTAAATTCCTGTTTCATACAATTTATCACTCTTTTAGGGCGAGGTGGAAGATCGATGCGGAATACAAATTAGGTGTACAGTAGCACAGTATTCTGATTTCGAAATGTAAAGGGAATGGGGGAATTTATAATTGGTCATTAAACACATATTCAGAGTGACCTTCACGAAGCCACGCGTGAGGGTCACTTCACGTGTTATAACAGATATCAATTTACTGAGGTTTGGGGCTCTCACGAACGTGACAATGAAGATTACTATCTTCTGGTCTAGCGGCTTATATACTGATAGATATTTCGGACGAACTTACTGCCTCCATCTTCATGATCAAAAATTAAACTTTGCATAATGATTCTTTGGCCTCCTCTTCGACCTGAAAATGAAGGCAGTACATTCACCTGTAACTTCACTGAAATTCTACCAGGCTGCACGGCTTCAAATCCCAGAAGGCAGTAGGCTTACTGTCTACATTATTTGCGTCCATGCCCGGTGGGAAGCCATAGCGGAGAGATAAACCCCGGACGGAAATGTCTGTAAGCAACACGCAAAGAGCGTTCAGTATTCTGATACCGAACTGAAAGTTGGCCTTTGCTTGTGGCAGAAAAGTTTGGACGGGATTCCACTCCGGTATGTACATCGACACTGTCAATACAAATGAAAAACTGTCAGCATTTCTGTCGGACAAGCATATCTATATTGGCAGGAGCATTATAATACATAAGTAGGAATATTATAACACCAAAGGTGGGCCGCGATGCCTCAATCAACACGACGACAATGCTACAGGCTGGACGACCGATGAATCTAATTTCTCTTCTCCATAACGTCCAGACCGACCCTGGAGCCCACCCAGTCTCCTTTATAACGGGCACCGGTGGCTGTTTACCTGAGAGAAAAGCGGCCGGGACGTGAAGCTGATCACTTACCTTCATCCAGCCCGTATCGAGAAGCTACACTGACTGCGCTAACTCGGCTCCAAAGCTAGGCTGATTTTTTTTTTCAGTGGCTCTTCCAGCCCATCCGGGGCCTAGGCCTATTATTCAGAGCAGTTATCATATTTTACAGACGGCAGGACTCCTTGGACGGGTGATCAGCCCGTCGCAAGGCATCTACCCAAACACAGGACAACACAAACACAGAATAAACACATACACACACCAAACATCCATGACTCGAGTGGGACTCCAACCCACAATCCCAGCGTCTGCGCGAGCGAAGACAGTTCATGCCATAGACCGTGCGGCTACCGTGACTGGCAAAGCTAGACTGATTATTAACATAAAATACTATGTTTCTGTTGTTTGAACAACCTCATTCTTAGGTATAGAAATATCTTTTTATCATGCGATACTTTTAATGTAATATGTAATGAGTGTGTTATCACTCAAAAATTACAACTAATTGGCAAATTAATTTATTTGCTTTGTACTGCTAGAATATAACCCCATTTTTACATTAAATGTTAATCTAAATATATCGAATTCCTAGAGAATGTTTTATCGTGAATGTGGAGCGAGTGTGACATACAACATAAATCTCGCTGAATTATGACCCACTTATCTGAAATACACGTATGTGAATATGGCTATGGAGAATACAGGAAATAAAAGGCAAAATAATAAGTAGTTCCATGCTGTATGATATTTCTACTGCAGAACAGAAATTTTATCAGGAACATGTGAACGCATGGTCAGTGAAGTACACGCAGTAAGAAAGAGCACATCTGAGACGAAATTTGTACTCAAATGGAGCACACCTTTCCCGACACATTTACGAGTATGTTACTATTTTTCTCCTACTTATTTATCCTAACTGTGGAACCTTTAGAACTTGATCAGAGTGTCTAGTCGAATGACTGTCTGCAAACGTAGAATCCTGACTGATGTTTTCTGCAAGAAATTCAGTGCCACCCACCATCAATTAGGCCACGACTGGTTTCCATCAAACCCTTTCCAATTTATTATTCACTAGCATCCAAAAATTAGGTACTATGTAGTTAGAAGGCGTAGTTAAATAAACTAAAAAATACTTTAAATGACTTTTTAAATTACAAATTAAATGTCTGGAATTTATGCACCGCCCTGCATTCTAAAGAACGTAATGTTTGGAAGCGGATCTGTTTCCGAGACGTTGTGTTCTTTGCGATATCCGATGGTGAACAGAATCTGGGAATTCAGCAATCCCGAGGGTTTTTATTAACATTAATTTATTTAATTGTAATTGTAATTGTTTTTATTGTATTTATAAATCTTATCTGCATTGTATTCATTTTGCGTAGTGCGTCTTTTATTGTTTGCATAATTTTGTGTGATGTGTTTTGTTTGAGTGTGGTGTGTTATTTTGTGTGATGCGTGTTATTTGTGTGTTGTGTCTAATTGTAATACCACTGCCACCGGGTAAAAACCCAACCCATTTAGAATTTTAACATAAAGGAATAATAAAAATAATAATAATAAACAGAACCCTCTAGAAACTAAAAAAATACATGAATAAATAGAACACAAATCTGAATTTCTAAAGGTCTACATTGATCACAAACGTACGTAAGCGTGAAAAGGAAGGACCGCGCAGTGTATGAATTCCGGCCCAGCCTATACTCGTACTTCCGGTGTAGACACATTTGTTTCCTTCATCACATCGCCCATAACCGCAAGCTTCTTCTTTATGTGACATATAACATATGAGGTCAGACGCGTTACTCTTTACTGCTTTCTTACGGAGAGGCTCACCAACTGGACTTGAATTTACTCACAGCCTCGCGTCTCAGAAAGACGTAACATTACTCACCACGGAGCTCAATTTGAATTTACTCCTACGTCCGAGGTGGAGAGGGGATGGTACACTCCACGGCAGATTTCTTGGAAATTATAATCTTGCTGAAAGCATATGGAAAGACGGAAAGACGAAGCAACTGGAGAAATTTATAATTGATGAGATGTCTGTATTGGAGATTGAAAGGACTTGAACAAAAAATCATAATAGACACTGCAATATGTACAAAAATTTAATAAACATTTCCTATACATGTTACGTGTCCTGCTCCATCAGCCTACACATAGCAGTCATCATCATCATCATCATCATCATCATCATCATCATCATCA